>NC_084752.1:32595654-32713154 GCF_033978785.1 Entelurus aequoreus | reverse complement strand
TAAAAAACTATCGATAAATGTGACGCTATAATGGAGAACTTGCTTTGCTTGTTTTACGATCAGATCATCTTAAAATTAACAATATATGCAATTGGATGCAGTACATTTTCGAGCTAAATCGAAAGAATAATTTGTGCATTTCATCAGAAAATGCTTTGTTAATCCCAGCCTTTTTTGGCAGGGCAAATAAATGATTTGGTGGCAACATAAAATACAGTAAAATGATGCGGCAGGCCACACAAATGAATGCGCCATATCACATAGAATAGCGCGGCAGACCAAATAAAAGGATTTAATTCATGTGTCGGGCTAGATTTGGCCACCGGACCTTGAGTTTGACACCCGTGCCCTAAACTTTTTTTGGTTAATTAGGATCATCATTATCGTGTGTAGGTTGATTGGCAACACTAAATTGGCCCTAGTGTGTGAATGTGAGTGTGAATGTTGTCTGTCTATCTGTGTTGGCCCTGTGATGAGGTGGCGACTTGTCCAGGGTGTACCCCGCCTACCGCCCGAATGCAGCTGAGATAGGCTCCAGCACCCCCCGCGACCCCGAACGGGACAAGCGGTAGAAAATTGAAGGATGGATGGATTATTGTGTGTCTGAATGACTTTAGTTCTTCCTGTCCTTTCACTATGTTTTGTGGCATCAGAACCATTTTGATGAGAAGACTCAATCGCTCTTCATCAGTTCCAACCTTATTTTCATAAATGAAAACCGTAGAAATAAAGACAAAATCTTTGGGCACCTTTTCATTTGATCCGATTCAGACCTTAAAAAAGTAGTTGGTTAGCTACAAATTACTTCTAAGTTGCCTCATTGTAAGAGTAATTAGTTACTCAGCAAAGTAATCATTACATTATTTTTCATTTTGTTATTTTATACGCTATCATGTTTGATAACATATCTAATGTCAAAGATGTTTATATTAACTGTATACAGTATTTTTTATTCGCCTGAACTCAATAGATTGCACTGTGCCATATGATATGCATAGAAATACAAATAAATATTCCGTAAAGTAACAACATTAAATATTGAAAGTACAAAACCCAATACGGAACCAAAAATGGAAAGTTAGGTAAATAAGAAGACACAACGGAACTTTTGGCACTTCTCTGCACCTGTGTACCAAAATATATCCTGAAAGAACTTTGGATGAAACTCTCAGCAAGTGTGGTGCAAATAAATGACATGCATTCAAGGAAAACGTTTATAAACTTTCCCGGATGACATTCTGACAATAAACTGCATTTGTGTACAAATATTGGGGTCTTTTCTTAAGATAATTTTAACTATGTAATCAGCTGTGATTAATCATGAATAATGCAAATTCCAAAATGAGATGAATCTGAAAAAAAAATAGCTGTATTTGGGGTTGGTTTAGCAGCAGCAACAAGTGTCACGTAGGCATGTGTTGATGTGACGTGCGATTGGAGTTGCTTGAGGCAGAGGTGGATAAAAGCTTTTTTCCTGAACATAGAGTAGCGTGCATGTTACATAAACATTCTTGCCTTTAACTTCAATGAGCGACTGTGAAGTTTCGAGAAGTATGGTATGGGGTGGTTTCCTAAAATATGTCAAAAGAGACTGAGCTCCAATTTAACCCCGAGTGAAAAAGTAATTGAAAGGTAGATCATTGATGAGCCTTTTGTCTGCTTTTGTGTGCAGGAGTGGCTTCATATTTGCCTGATGCATGTTTTTTATCATTTTTATTTAATATTTTTTATTTTACATTTAATTTTGTGGGTTACTTTTTTGGGCGGGGAAACAAACATTTGAGACGGGTTTAGTTGTATTAATCTATATGTCAAAAACGTTTAAAAAAAAAAATTGCAACGAGCAAAAAGTAGTGCCGTTAGGACGGTGCAGTTTGAGAACGCTAGCTTTGAATTTCCCTGGTTCCGACTCGTCGCAATAATCGTGCACTTGTTACCGGTTGGAAAAGTGTCAGGATCATGCATTTCTGCGGTAGTGTGACCTCAAGATGCAGGAGACGGGAGGGCGTTATCATACTTGTCTTACCTGCATAACGCCGTTCTGCAGATAAGACAAGTATTTAATCAGCAACACATGCAACTTTGTCAGAAATCAAGGCCGTCTTCTAGCACTGACTGCATTAAGAAGCCTGATTAGAATCAGGTAAAGTGAGGGAAACAGCGCTCAGGCCAGAGTGGTGAAGCCAGACAGCAAGTGAACAGAAATAAAAGCGCTGGACAGGAAATAAATACAGACGCTTTGAGAATTGTTGTGATGTGGAGAAGGGGTGTTTCAATAAGTTCTGCTTCTTCCTACTCCTTTTCGGACATGTTGAAATGTAAACTGTCAACCCCAGATTGTGTACAATTGTAATCTGATATGCATGTCCGGAATAAAATAAACTGTACTGAAAAAAAATTAGACAAAAACCTTCTTCTGGTTGCTTGGAGATGGCTTAAAACTTATATTTGTTTTAATTGATTTTTGAAAATTATGAATCAGTTTAGAATCAAGATGAATAAGAGTTGGGATTCGGATGTGAATTAACTTTTTTTCTGCACAGTTACTAAATAGCGAGTATATTAATGCAAGTAATAAACTGATGACACATTCAGATTAGTTTGATTCAACACTGGGACCAAACAAAGGAAGAAATACAGCAGGATTTTTGTCATCTATTCTAAAGTATGTATAATATTTGTTTCACTGCCAATTACTTTTACTGCCATCCAATTAAAAGCATGTTTTTCCAAATTATGTGAGTCGTTCTTCTAATTCTAAATGAAATATGAAGTTTTGAAAAATCTTGTAAAATTTGGTTTGGACATACATTACAGTTACAAATATTCATACCTTGAGCAAATGTTAACTTAAAGGGGAACTGCACTTTTTTGGGGAATTTTGCCTATCGTTCGCAGTCATTATGAAAGACATGACGACAAATGCATTTTTTTAATGTATTCTAAATATCAAAGAAACGTAAATATAAGTCTGCTTACAATGTAGCCAATGGGAGGTCCTCTATTCCGCCCATAAAACCCAATACAAAACCATCCAAAAAGTGCCAACAGTACTCAATTTACATTTCATTAATTGAATATTAACCAAGTATTAGTGATGTTATTATAAGCGCTAACGCATACTAATTATTTATAGTAGCGCCGTAATCACGAGCTTTTGTGCTAATGTTGACATCATCGACTGATCAGCTGATTTCTCATAAATCATGCTGTTCACCTAGATAGTACAAGGATGAGGATGTATTCCGACAAGTTGGTACATTTTGACAGCCAATTTAGACCCGTATATGGCGAAAACGACACGAAAAGACGTTTGGTTTCACCACCCTTTTCTTCGCGAGGATTATGATTCATCCATCCATCCATCCATTTTCTACCGCTTGTCCCTTTCGGAGTCCCGGGGGGTGCTGGAGCCTATCTCAGCTGCATTCGGGCAGAAGGCACTACACCCTGGACAAGTCGCCACCTCATCACAGGGCCAACACAGATAGACAGACAACATTCACACTCACATTCACACACTAGGGCCAATTCAGTGTTGCCAATCAACCTACCCCCAGGTGCATGTCTTTGGAGGTGGGGGGAAGTTGGAGTACCGGAGGGAACCCAAGCAGTCACGGGGATAACATGCAAACTCCACACAGAAATATCCCGAGCCCGGGATTGAACTCAGGACCTTCGTATTGTGAGGCACATGCACTAACCCCTGTCCAACCGTGCTGCCCCGATTATTATTATTATGATTAATTCTTCATCTAAATGAGAATATATGAACATCCGAGCAGTCGGCATGACAGCAGACCTTGTACAGTAAGTAATGTTTTATTATGTTTGTTGGCTCTCATGTAATCTGCAATGAGTAATAATCAGGATGCGTGTTTGAAATTAATGCATCGTGTATGCTTAAAATCATCAAAATACATAAATATAAAATGTTATTATAAATTTGACTACATTACATATACTGTATGCTTACATTATGTATATAAAACCTTAATGGAGGTGTCTGGATATTTTTAAGGCTTTATAGGCAAAATTGAGTGACTCCTATAAAAGCTCCATTGTAAGAAGACGTTTGATTTATTTAATATTTAGAATGCCACCTATCCATCTTCTTCCGCTTATCCGAGGTCAGGTCGTGGGGGCAGCAGCCTAAGCAGGGAAGCCCAGACTTTCCTCTCCCCAGCCACTTAGTCGAGCTCTTCCCGGGGGGTCCTGAGGGGTTCCCAGGCCAGCCGGGAGACATAGTCTTCCCAACGTGTGCTGGGTCTTCCCCGTGGCCTTCTACCGGTCGGACGTGCCCGAAACACCTCCCTAGGGAGGCGTTCGGGTGGCATCCTGACCAGATGCCCGAACCACCTCATCTGGCTCCTCTCAATGTGGAGGAGCAGCGGCTTTACTTTGAGCTGCTCCCGGATGACAGAGCTCCTCACCCTATCTCTAAGGGAGAGACCCGCCACCCGGCGGAGGAAGCTCTTTTCGGCCGCTTGTACCAGTGATCTTGTCCTTTCGGTCAAAGCTCATGACCATAGGTGAGGATGGGAACGTAGATTGACCGGTAAGTTGAGAGCTTTGCCTTCCGGCTCAGCTCCTTCTTCACCACAACGGATCGATACAGCGTCCGCATTACTGAAGACGCCGCACCAATCTGCCTGTCGATCTCACGATCCACTCTTCCCTCACTCGTGAACAAGACTTCGAGGTACTTGAACTCCTCCACTTGGGGCAGGGTCTCCTCCCCAACCCGGAGATGGCACTCCACCCTTTTCCGGGCGAGAACCATGGACTCATCCCAGTCGCTTCACACTCGGCTGCGAACCGATCCAGTGAGAGCTGAAGATCCTGGCCAGATGAAGCCATCAGGACCACATTGTCTGCAAAAAGCAGAGACCTAATCCTTCAGCCAACAAACCGGATCCCCTCAACACCCTGACAGCGCCTAGAAATTCTGTCCATAAAAGTTATGAACATAATCGGTGACAAAGGGCAGCCTTGGCGTACTCCAACCCTCACTGGAAACGTGTCCGACTTACTGCCGGCAATGCGGACCAAGCTCTGACACTGATCGTACAGGGAGCGGATCGCCACAATCAGACAGTCCGATACCCCATACTCTCTGAGCACTCCCCACAGGACTTCCCGAGGGACACGGTCGAAGGCCTTCTCCAAGTCCACAAAGCACATGTACGCTGGTTGGGCAAACTCCCATGCACCCTTTAAGGACCCTGCCGAGAGTGCTGGTCCACAGTTCCACGACCATGACGAAAACCACACTGCATTAAAAAAAAAGACATCCGTTTTCATGTCTTTCATAATATTTATGAACGATAGGCAAAATTCCCCCAAAAAAGGGCAGTTCCCCTTTAAGTTGTTTTATTTTTGATAAATACCGTATGTGTTTTTGAAAAAGCAGTACAAGTTGTGTCACATTTCATTCCATGACACGTATAAACATTTCCGTGGTACAGCGTGATGACGTCTGTGTTTGTTTACTCACATTTGAACGCCACCATCTTAAACAGCAGCCAAACAAAAATGTCCTTTACTTATTTAGTAGCACTGGAACACAATCTTGAATGTTGTAGATGACAGATGTGCAGCCATTGACGTGGGAGAAGAAGTCGTAGAACATGGTACTGTAAATAATACAAGAGTTTTAGAAAGCTTTCTGTGGTAAACATAAATAACAGTAGCCGAAAGTTGAGGGCGCCAGTAAGGACTCTACTGCATCGAAGTGTAAACATCTACCACTCGCACAGTCTGTCTGCCGGGGGGGCTGAGGAATGGAGGAGAGAAAATTGTCACTAACCAATCAGTCATCCATTATCATCGAATTCATCTGTTCCAGAGTCAAACCGGTACCATCATAAATACATCTTGACATGATCTAATGTTTGCTGTTTTACTGTTACTTGATTAATTGATTGATTGATTTGTTAATTTATTTTTAATTCAATGTTTGACCATATTTTATCTGACATTTTTATTATTATGTGTTTTCTGTTTACAAATGATGTTTTTATGTGTGTTTTTTTTTTTTTCTTCAGCTTGATTTTTATTGAAAAAAAAAATGTATGTATTTATTTATGTTTTAGTTTTTTTTCTTATTTTACGAATACATTTTTAATCCTTGTGTAATGTTCATATTGTTGTTACTCAGCCAGCGTTTGTGGGTCTGATGGACCTGTGGCATTTTGTGGCTTTTAATACCTCACAATCAAACCCTTTTATGTTAAAATACTGAACAGATGTTTACCTTATCCCAATAAACATCTGGTTTAAACGCTGGCTGAGTAACAACAATATGAACGTTGCACGGAAAATTTATCTGCCAGTTTCTGCATCCCACAGGGATTCTTCTTTTGTGTTTCTGCACCTGTAGTTCCCACACAAGGTTGCAACATTGTCAACACTGTCTGCTCTCATTTTCTCGCACATTTAAAGTTAAGTTAAGTTAAAGTACCAATGATTATCACACACACACTAGGTGTGGGGACATTCTTCCTCTGCATTTGACCCATCCCCTTGATCACCCCCAGGGAGGTGAGGGGAGCAGTGGGCAGCAGCTGTGGCCGCGCCCGGGAATCATTTTTGGTGATTTAACCCCCAATTCCAACCCTTGATGCTGAGTGCCAAGCAGGGAGGTAATGCGTCCCATTTTTATAGTCTTTGGTATGACTCGGCCGGGGTTTGAACTCACAACCTACCGATCTCACGGCGGACACTCTAACCAGTGGGCCTCTGATGTTCTGTGTACCTACACTCTGTCCTCCTCCTGTCTAGGCCTGCTGTGTGTGTGTGTGTGTGTGTGTGTGTGTGTTGTGTGTGTGTGTGTGTGTGTGTGTGTGTGTGGTTGGTTGCATGTGGTACACAGAACATCAATTTCCACACTTCTATTAGCCCCGGGTCCAGTGGACCCGGACATCTTATATGTAATTGAAATGTGTAGGGGGGGGGGTATATGGTGTGTGTTCATTAAATATGTATTCTGATATATGTTCTTCACAGAAAATTAGCCAAAGTCAGTGAGTCTCAGTTTGAAAAAATAATTAATTGTATCATTTTTCTTTTAATAAAAAATGAAAACGGGTCCCACAGACCTGAACACCACACAAGGTTTAAACAATATTTTTAGGCCATTTTATAAGGCTTGCTCGCTGCATGTATACATCGTACGTCAGCAGCCAAAAATATATTTTGTAACTTGTGAACTGTTTTTAAAGGTTTTTATTATAATCACATTGCAATAATTGGCTTGAATAGAGCATGTTGTTGACTCGAGAATTGATTCGGAACCAAATCATCTCCTTAAGAATTGGAATGTAATAACATTTCCATCCCTAATATTTGTTTGAGTTTCACTTTGTAACTTTATGTTCGAAATAAACTTAAACCATAGCCATAATAACAATACCAGAAAATTCCTGTGGAAATTTTGACGGGCATGCTATATGTGCTGTGAACCTCTGGCCAGGGGTTGATTGAAGCTAAAAAGCTAACATAAAACCTTAGCAAGCTAAATTTTAGCATAATTACAGGAAAAGTTAGCGTTTTTCTAAAAGAACGTTAGCATGGTAACATTGGCATGATTACATAAGAAAAGCCAGCATGCTTCTAAGATGGCGCCAAATATGAAAAGCAATGATTTTTAGATTTACACAAATAATATTAGCTCAAGTGCTAGCATTAAGGTTAGCATGATAACAAAGCGTACTTCCAAGATGGTGTCAAGTATCAAAAGCCATGAATTTTAAGGTAAAACATACAAAATTAGCTTAAATATTAGCATAAAATGTGAGTTAAGATTCCCATTCCTAATAATAATAGTAATAATAATAATGATGATAACTGATCTTTGATAGGTCATTAATGTCAGCCATTTTTACCATAATCATTATTGTCATCACTATGGGTTTGAACGACTATTCAGTCGTTGAATGTTCCTTACTTAATGTAATTCACCGTTTCAGCAATACAATTCCAACACATTTTGCAGCTGGAACAGGTGCTTTGAAAGTGTTATTGTCGCTGCAAATTAATGGACGCGTACGGTCTCCAGTTACTTGTTTGATTAACAATAAAAAGCAAAATCTTTCTTGCTTGGTACGCTGCACTGATGGATTCATCACAACACGATGAGCGAGTTCGTATAAGACTGGAGGCGGTTAAAAAAAAACCTATAAAGACTTTTCAGTGACAATACTCTAAATACAATGAGGAATCTTGTTTCATTTTGTTTGAATGTGCATTTTTTGAACAGACACATGAAAGAAATGTCTTTTGGCCGCTAATGTGTTCTGTAAATTTCCTTCAAAGACATTTTGGAGTCGTTGAAAAGGTTGGAAGGACTACAGAGCAAACACAAAATGCAGTAAGGATCATTTGTTGAGCTGTAATTACTGCACACCTTCTGAATGGACGGTTTCCACTGCTGACCAATCATCTGTCAAGGATTCTATCGACTGCTTTTCAGCAGGATACTTGATTTGCTTAGGTATTCATCACATATTTACAATTTCACATTTCAAGTGTCCGAAAAGGAGTAGGAAGAAGTAGAGTTTATTAAATCCTACACACTAGAAAATGTTGGGTTAAAAAATAACCCAATTTTAACCCAACTGCTGGTTCAGAAAAGGACAAACCCCTTATTTGAGTTAGTTTAACTCAACATTTTGGGTACATTTTTTCAACCCAACTTTTGTGTTGAATTATTTAACCAAAAAGTTGAGGTACGATAACTTAATGTTGGGTTATTTTTCCAACCAAACTATTGGGTTGAATTATTTAACCCAAAAGTAAAGTTATGCTCACTGCAATGTTGGGTTATTCCAAACCCAACTGTTGGCTTGCGCAATTTAGCGCTCCTTGACCCAATAGTTGGTTAAAAATTATAAATATTACTGCTGGTTTATCCATAAAAATAATTGTGATCAGTAGTTGGGTAGGATCACAATTATTTGTATTCCATTAAAATATACTCAAAAGCTAGATACGAGTGATTTTTTTTTTTTTTTAACAAGAATTGCCGTGTATGGTCATAATAGTTCTATACAGTATCCGCAAATATTTTTAGGTACATACGATGTGTGTGTGAGAGGACTCTTTCCCCCGGGTTCCACTGACCACCAAAGACAGACATGACGGCAAGCAGATTGTGACTTTGTTTTATTATTTCAATAAATCTTAGTCTTGCGTTGGGTAGCTTTACAGCTCCGCCTCCCACTGCTCACTCTGCCGTTCGCTTTTCAGCACCACGACGTCTGCCTTTTGCTCTCGTTCGCTCTCGCTCTGCATGTGCTGGTTTCTCCCCTCCTTCTGCCCCGTCCTCCTCTGCTGCTGCCCTTTTACACAGTGACAGGGGATTACTGAATTGTGCCCAGCTGGGCGAGCCACGCACCTGGCGTCCATTTCGCCCCGCCTCGCTGCGGGTCCGCCGGCTACGACTCCAATTTTCAAAGATGCACAACTCCCACATTTCTCACCCAATTCGAACCGTTCTACCATGTACACACTCCACTCACCTTGGAAAATCAGACTACCAAGTTTGAAGAAATTCCAGGGATTCCCTGTGTTCCACAGCCCAATTTTCACCTCTCCCTGGAAAGTTTTCACAGACCACATTTTTCAGTCGCTTGTGATTATTCCACCTTCAAAATATTCCTCTTAGTTTGGACAACAAATATATATTTTTTCTTTGTAGAAATTCCCAGATTCCCCAAAATTCCAGGAATACCCATAATCAATACAAACTGTTACTACGTCAACATTTTTCAACCAATTCTAAAAACTCCAACACCAACCCATTCATTTTAAAAAAAAAACTAAGATTTTCCCGAAATTCTTAAATTTCAAGGAAATTCCCATTCAAATGAATGGACATATTCATAGTTCTACAATGCCTTATATTCACTAAATTTGGTGCCATTTTTAAACCCGATTCCGACCTTTCAACCATCCACACACACTACACACTACACACTTCACAATATATGAAATGTAAATTTCATATATTTCCCTTTTTCAAAATTCCGGGTTTCCCCGGTTTTTCCCGGAATTTTCTCCCCATTGACAATGAATGGGCATTATACAATCAACTGCATATCCCACATTTCTCAACTGATTTGAACCTTTTCACCATCCACACACTCCATTCACCCTGGACATTCAAACCAGCATGTTTTCCGATTTGAAAAAAATCCCTGATTACCCGAAATTACAAGGAATTTCCCCCCCATTGGTAAAGAATGGGCAATATACAAACCTCTCCATATCTCATATTTCTCACCCAATTCGAACCGTTCCACCATGCACACACTCCACTCACCTTAAGCAATCAAACTACCGTTTTCCAAGTTTGAAACAATTCCAGTAATTTCCGGTGTTCCAAAGCCCAATTTTCCCCTCTTCCTGGAAAGTTTTGACAGTTCACATTTTTCAGTCATTTTTGACCATTCCACCTTCAAAGCATTCCTCTTAGTTTGGACAACAAATACTCCTATTTTTTTTCTTTGAACGAATTCCCAGTTTTCCCGAAATTCCAGGATAATATAACGTAATACCCATTCTCAATTCAAACTGTTACTACGTCAACATTTTTCAACCAATTCCAAAAATTACAACACCAACCCATTCATATCATCTCGGACAATTGTGTTTGTCAATATTTGTAAAAAATCCAGATTTTCCCAAAATTCCTAAATTTCCAGGATATTCCCATTCAAATGAATGGACATATTCATAATTCTACAATGCCCTATATTCTCAAAATTTGGCGCCATTTTTAAACCTGGTTCTGACCTTTCAACCATCCATACACACTACTCTTCTAATATATCGAATGCAAAACATTATTTCCCTTTCTCAAAATTCCCGGTTTTCCCGGAATTTCTAGGGAGTTTCTCCCATATTACAATGAATGGGCATTATATAATTTACTGCATATCCCACATTTCTCATCTGATTTGAACCGTTCCACCATTCACACTCCGCTCACCCTGGACATTCAAGCCAGCATGTTTCCCGGTTCCAAAAATCCCTGATTACCCAGAATTACTAGCAATTTCCTCTCATTAAAAAAGAATGGGCAATGTACAAAACTCTCTATATCCGACATTTCTCAACCGATTCAAACCCTGATTCCTACTGGAATTGCAAAGTCTAGTTCTGTGCTATATATATATATATATATATTTTTTTACCTGTAAAGCGTCATTGCATTATTAGGGCCCAAGCAGCAAAAAGCGAAAAATGTGATATTTTGGCGACCGCTGAAGCAGCACACCACTTGGCCTGTCGATACCTGTCTGCTGCCTCCGGAGTCCTATGAGCCAAAAGAGCCCAATAGGACTCTTTCTTCAGCTTGACGGCATCCCTCACCGCTGGTGGACACCAGCGGGTTCTAGGATTACCGCCACGACAGGCACCAACCAACTTGCGGCCACAGCTCCAATCGGCCGCCTCGACAATGAGCGCCTCCCTCGTGACATGTTCAAAGTTCTTCCGGAGGCGGGAATTGAAACTCTCTTTGACAGGAGACTCTGCTAGGCGTTCCCAGAAAACCCTCACAATGTGTTTGGGCCTGCCAGGTCTGTCCGGCATCCTCCCCACCATCGCAGCCAACTCACCACCAGATGGTGATCGGTAGAAAACTCCGCCCCTCTCTTCACCCGAGTGTCCAAAACATGAGATCGTAAATCCGATGACGCAACTACAAAGTCGATCATGGAACTGCGGCCTAGGGTGTCCTGGTGCCATGTGGACGTATGGACACCCTTATGTTTGAACATGGTGTTTGTTATGGACAATCTGTGTTGAGCACAAAAGTCCAATAACAAAACATCACTCAGGTTCAGATCCGGGCGGCCATTCTTCCCAATCACGCCTCTCCAGGTTTCACTGTCGTTGCCAATATGAGCGTTGAAGTCCCCCAGTAGAACGAGGGAATAACCCGGGGCAGCACTCTCCAGTACTCCCTCGAGTGAATCCAAGAAGGGTGGGTACTCTGAGCTGCCCTTTGGCGCGTAAGCGCAAACAACAGTCAGGACCCGTCTCCCCACCCGAAGGCGGAGGGAAACTACCCTCTCGTACACTGGGTTGAACTCCAACGTGCAGGCTTTGAGCAGGGGGGTCAACAAGAATTGCCATCCCAGGCTGTCGCCTCTCACTGCTGGCAGCGCCAGAGTGGAAGAGAGTTCAACCCCTCTCGAGTGAACTGTTCCAGAGCCCTTGCTGTGCGTCAAAGTGAGTCCGACTATATCTAGCCGGAACTTCTCCACCTCACGCACTAGCTCAGGCTCCTTCCCCCCCAGCGAGGTGACCTTCCACTTCCCAAGAGCTAGCTTATGTAGCCGAGGATTGGATCACCAAGTGCCCTGCCTTTGGCTTCCGCCCAGCTCATATTGCACCCCGACCTCTATGGCCCCTGCTATGGGTGGTGAGCCCATTGGAGGGGTGACCCACATTGCCTCTTCGGGCTGTGCCTGGCCGGGCCCCATGGGCCACCAGGCGCTCGCCATCGTGCCCCACCTACGGGCCTGGCTCCAGAGGGGGGCCCCGGTGACCCGCGTCCGGGCGAGGGAAATCTGGGTCCTTCATTTGTATTTTTCATAGAAGTCTTCGAGCTGCTCTTTGTCTGATCCCTCACCTAGGACCAGTTTGTCTTGGGAGACCCTACCAGGGGTCATAAACATAGCTCCTAGGATCATTGGGACACGTAAACTCCTCTACCACGATAAGGTGGCAGCTCAGAGAGGAGTGATGTGATGTGTATAGAAATACAAAGATACAGTAGTGATGGTGTGCAGACTCCAGCTGCAGTCGGTGGGAGCTGTGGAGTGAAAAGGAGCCGGACGATTCTGGGTCAGTCTGCGTTCTCAGTGAAGGCCTCAGATCTGTGGAACTCTTTTCCACTGGAGTTAAAGTCACAGTCGGACATTAAACTTTTCTCCACAGAACTGGAAAAAGTGTCCTAAGGGAAATCAGAAGTGTGAGCATTAGAACTGGGTGTAGTAATGGACAAATGGGGCCAATTATGTTGAATTCCTTTTTATTTTGTACTTGTCTTAATCCTTTTGCATGTGTTTTTCACTTTTCTCAATTTTTCTTTAAAAACCTAACCAGGGACGAGGGTTGCAAATGAGCCTGCGGCTAGAAGTCTTATGTACTTTGACATCGGTCAAAGTATTGATACCAACATTGCTACCCATATAGCAATGTTTCATTGTACTGTCCCTGTCAAATAAATACATAAATATATAAATAAAATAGACAACAGGTGACCAAGACGGGAACTTGGTTGAGTTGTTTTTAATTTTCCGATTAACTGAACAATAACAGTTATATTGGTAGCCATATGTGGAATAGTGAATGTAATACAAATGTGTCTCCATCATGGCCCGGACACCGACAACCCTAGTCCTTGTGTGCTGTTTAGATTGTGATCCTGTCTGGTCCCTGCAGCCCAGCGGGGGTCAATAGATGGTGCTAAGGGCCGCAATGCGGGATGGATGGTCAGTAATGAGGTCCCTGCAGTAGGTCGGTTGCGTGTTTGACCAGAATAAATCAGGCCTGCAACCCGGCTTTAGTACTGAGCCCCTCCTGCAGGCGGCTTCATTAGCAGGTAGGCGCCCTGCGGCAGGCACGTCAGGACTACCATCTGTACTCAAAGAGGAGTGAGGATGACCATTCAAGTGTCAGTGAGCTGACTGAGTGAGCTGTTTTTTTACCTCCAGCTCCTCTCAGCTCAGATTGCCCATCTGGGAAGGCTGCAAAAAGGGCTAAAGAAGGGGGAAAAAAATCAGATGCTTTACAATCTCATTTTACAACACAACATTACTATTGACTGCTGGAGGTTTAGCACCGTGTAGGGATTCTGTGCAGGACCAAAAGATCCACGTTTATCCATCATTTAGAAAGACAGTGTGCAGTCTTGTTGTCTACAAGTTGTGAGTTTTACTCGAAACATGTGCTTTTTTAAGGATTGCAAACACAAAAAGTAGTTTTTACTCAATATGACAGAAATGTTCTTAGAATCTTGAGATAATGCGAAAAAAGCAATAAAAATGTATTCAAACATAACTCCTAAACCAAACAATCAAAATATATAATAATGCCTGAAGAAATGTATCTTTGTGAGTTTTACTCAAAAACATATTTTTTGTAAGGTTTGCCAGGACACAAGTTATTATTTTTTTACTCAATATGACAGTATAACTGTCATACTAAATATGAAAGTTATATAAACATAACTCCAAAACCAAACATGCAATTTGTATAAAAATGCCTGTAATTTTGTATCTATGTGAGTTTTACTAGAATCAGTTGTTTTTGTAAGGTTTGCAAAAACAAAAATTAGGTTTTACTCACTCTGACAGTATACTGTCACACTCATTATGACATTTATTTAAACATAACTCCAAAACCAAACATGCAATCTGTCTAAAAATGCCTGTAATATAGTATCTATCTGAGTTTTACTAGAATCAGGTGTTTTGGTAAGATTTTCAAATACAAAAATTAGGTTTCACTTATAATGACAGTATAACTGTCACCCTCAATATGGCAGTTATTTAAACATAACTCCTAAACCACACATGAAAAATGGCTAATAATACCTGAAATAAAGCATCCTTGTGAGTTTTACTCGAAACATATGCTTTTTTAGGGCTTGCAAACACAAAAAGTAGTTTTTTTACTCACTATAACAGTAATGTGCTTAGAATCCTGAGATAATGCGAAAACAGCAATATAAAATGTATTCAAACATAACTCCTAAACCAAACATGCAAAATGTCTAATAATGCCTAAAGAAATGTATCTTTGTGAGTTTTACTAGAAAAATTATCTTCTGTAAGGTTTGCAAAGACACATGTTAGTTTGTTTACTCAATATGACAGTATAACTGTCATACTAAATATCAGAATCAGAATCAGAATCAGAATAGTTTTATTGCCATTGTTTGAGAACGCGTTCACAAACTAGGAATTTTTCTTGGTGCAATCGTGCTACATAAAACACATATAACACATATTTGGTAATAAAAAGAGCTGTAACTGAGCTATCAGATCATATTATAGACTAAGAAGGATTTCAAGGAATTAAGGAATTCAAAAAGCTACTGTTAGGAGTTATTGTTCATTTGCCTGATGGCCGAGGGGAAAAAACTGTTCAGGTGGCGGGAGGTGTGGGTCTGGATGGACCGTAGTCTCCTGCCTGAGGGGAGAGGGGAGAATAGTTTGTGTACAGGGTGAGAAGAGTCAGCTGTGATCCGACCCACACGCCTCCTGGTCCTGAAGGAGAACCAGTCCTGTAGGGATGCGAGCTTGAAGCCAATCACCTTCTCAGCAGCACGTACGATGCGCTGCAGTCTATGCTTATCCTGGACTGTGGCGCCGGGGAACCACACTGTGATGAAAGTTATATAAACATAACTCCAAAACCAAACATGCAATCCGTCTAAAAATGCCTGTAATATAGTATCTATGTGAGTTTTACTAAAATCAGGTGTTTTGATAAGGTTTACGTACAAACATTAGGTTTTACTTAAAATGACAGTATAACTGTGACCCTCAATATGACAGTTATTTAAACATAACTCCTAAACCACACATGAAAAATGGCTAATAATACCTGAAATAAAGCATCTTTGTGAGTTTTACTCGAAATGTATGCATTTTTAGGGCTTGCAAACACAAAAAGTAGTTTTATTTACTCAAGATAACAGTAATGCGCTTAGAATCCTGAGATAATGCGAAAACAGTAATACAAAATGTATTCAAAGATAACTCCTAAACCAAACATGCAAAATGTCTAATAATGCCTAAAGAAATGTATCTTAGTGAGTTTTACTATAAAAATGATCTTCTGTAAGGTTTGCAAAGATAATGACAGTATAACTGTCACCCTCAATATGACAGTTATTTAAACATAACTCCTAAACCACACATGAAAAATGGCTAATAATGCATGAAATAAAGCATCCTTGTGAGTCTTACTCGAAACATATGCTTTTTTAAGGCTTGCGAACATACAAAGTAGTTTTTTACTCAATATTACAGTAATGTGCTTAGAATCCTTAGATAATGCGAAAAAAGCAATACAAATGTATTCAAACATAACTCCTAAACCAAACATGCAAAATGTCTAATATTGCCTGGCATAATCTATCCTTGGGAGTTTTACTACAACCAGTTTTTTTTGAAAGGTTTGCAAATACAAAAATGTGTTTTTACTCACTATGACAGTATACTTTCAAACTCAATATGAAAGTTATTTAAACATAATGTCACGGCCCGGTCACATGCCAATGCGCATTCCTCAATGAGCGCAGCAGAGCGCACCTCGGGACATGCCCACGGCCGCTCCTCTCCTGCACGCGTCACTCCACCAGCTGAAATCAATCTGAAATCAGCGAACCTGTCGGTGATGATCTTCCTGGTCTTCTTAAGCCTGCACAACCTGCTATCCCTCACCGGAATATAGTTTCTCGATGGTGAACCGTAAGCGACAAGCTTTATGCTCTCTCATTTCCTCTCCGTGGCTTGATTTGTCCCCTGTCTCCTGCCGACTGCCTCCCTCGTTCTTCGACTCCTCGCTCGCCCCCGGACTCTGACGCCTCTCTCTGCCCCACGGACCTCTCGCGGATCTCGTACTTTTGCCTTGCCCGCTCTGGGTTTGGCTGCTTCCTCATCCAACATCACGGTAATACACAACAGCTAACTACACACATAGTCTAACACCACTCACTCTTTGGTTTTGTCACACACTACATTTCCTTAGTTTAGTTTGTATTGTTTTGTATTATTATTATTATTATATATATTAGCTATATATATAATAAATAAACTTAGAGCTATACTATCCCCTGGTGTCTATTGCCGTCATCTCCCTCTGTTTAAACATAACACTTAACTCCTAAACCACTCATGCAAAATGGATAATAATGCCTGGAGAAATGTATCTTTGTGAGTTCACTAGAAAAAATATCTTTTGTAAGGTTTGCAAAGACAAAAGTTTTTTTTTTTTTTCTCAATATGACAGTATGACTGTCATACTACATATGAAAGTTATATAAACATAACTCCAAAACCAAACATGCAATATGTCTGAAAATGCCTGTAATATTGTATCTATGTGAGTTTTACTAGAATCAGTTGTTTTTGTAAGGTTTGCAAATACAAAAATTTGGTTTTACTCACTATGACAGTATACTGTCACACTCAATATGACGGTTATTTAAACATAACTCCTAAACCACACATGCAAAATGGCTAATAATACCTGGAGAAAAATATAGTTTTGCGTTTTACTAGAAAACATATATTTTGTAAGGTTTGCAAAGATACAAGTTAATTTTTTTATTCAATATGACAGTATAACTGTCATACTAAATATGACAGTTATTTAAACATAACTTCTAAACCACACATGAAAAATGGCTAATAATGCCAGAAATAAAGTATCCTTGTGAGTTTTACTCGAAACATATGCTTTTTTAAGGTTGCAAACACAAAAAGTAGTTTTTTACTCAATACAACACTAATGGGCTTAGAATCCTGAGATAATGCGAAAAAAGCAATACGCATGTATTCAAACATAACTCCAAAACCAAAAATGCAATCTGTCTAAAAATAACTGTAATATTGAATCCATGTTACTACAAGTTTTTGTAAGGTTTGCAAATACAAACATTAGGTTTTACTCACTCAAATGACAGTTATTTAAACATAACTCCTAAACCACACATGAAAAATGGCTAATAATGCCTGAAATAAAGCATCCTTGTGAGTTTTACTCGAAAAATATGCATTTGTAAGGCTTGCAAACAAAAAGTAGTTTTTTTACTCAATATGACAGTACTGATGGGACGGCGTGGCGAAGTTGGTAGAGTGGCTGTGCCAGCAATCGGAGTCTTGCTGGTTACTGGGGTTCAATTCCCACCTTCTACCTTCCTAGTCACGTCCGTTGTGTCCTTGGGCAAGACACTTCACCCTTTGCCTCTGATGGCTGCTGGTTAGCGCCTTGCATGGCAGCTCCCGCCATCAGTGTGTGAATGGGTAAATGTGGAAATACTGTCAAAGCGCTTTGAGTACCTTGAAGGTAGAAAAGCGCTATACAAGTATAACCCATTTATCATTTGTAATTTATTTACTGTTCTTGGAATCCTGAGATAATGCGAAACAAGCAATAATAATGTATTCCAACGTAAATCCTAAACCAAACATGCAAAATGTCTACTATTGCCTGAGATAATCTATCTTTGTGAGTTTTACTAGAACCAGTTTTTTTGTAAGGTTTGCAAATACAAAAAGTAGGTTTTACTCAATGTGACAGTATACTGTCACACACTATTTAAACATAACTCCTAAACCACACGTGAAAAATGGCTATTAATGCCTGAAATAATGTATCTTTGTGAGTTTTACTAGAAAAAATTATATTTTGTAAGGTTTGCAAAGACACAAGTTTTTTTTTTTTTACTCAATATGACAGTATAACTGTCACACTCAATATGACAGTTATTTAAAGGTCTACTGAAATGATTTTTTTTTATTTAAACGGGAAGAGCAGATCCATTCTATGTGTCATACTTGATCATTTCACGATATTGCCATATTTTTGCTGAAAGGATTTAGTAGAGAAAATCGACGATAAAGTTCGCAACTTTTGCTCGCTGATAAAAAAAAAGCCTTGCCTGTACCGGAAGTAGCGTGACGTCACAGGAGCTAGTATTCCTCACAATTCCCCATTGTTTACAATGGAGCGAGAGAGATTCGGACCGAGAAAGTGATGATTACCCCATTAATTTGAGCGAGGATGAAAGATTTGTAGATGAGGAACGTTACAGTGAACGACTTGAGAGGCAGTGATTGACGTATCTTTTTTCGCTCTGACCGTAACTTAGGTACAAGCTGGCTCATTGGATTCCACACTCTCCTTTTTATATTGTGGATCACGGATTTGTATTTTAAACCACCTCGGATACTATATCCTCTTGAAAATGAGAGTCGAGCACGCGAAATGGACATTTAAAGTGACTTTTATCTCCAAGACAATACATCGGTGACACACTTAGCTACTGAGCTGGCGCGATAGCATCGTTCTCAAATGAAGATATAAACAAAATAAATAAACCCCTTAATGGAAGGATAGATAGAAAATCAACAATACTATTAAACCGTGGACATGTAAATACACGGTTAATGATTTCCAGGCTGGCGAAGGTTAACAATGCTGTGCTAACGACGCCATTGAAGCTAACTTAGCAACCAGACCTCACAGAACTATGTACACTCTCCTTTTTCTATTGTGAATCACAGATTTGTATTTTAAACCACCTCGGATACTATATCCTCTTGAAATTGAGAGTCGAGCACGCGAAATGGACATTTAAAGTGACTTTTATCTCCAAGACAATACATCGGTGACACACTTAGCTACTGAGCTAGCGCGATAGCATCGTTCTCAAATGAAGATAGAAACAAAATAAATAAACCCCTTAATGGAAGGATAGATAGAAAATCAACAATACTATTAAACCGTGGACAGTCCTTACGGGCTACCTGGTGCCCGCGGGCACCGCGTTGGTGACCCCTGTCCTAAACCATACATGCAAAATGGCTAATAATGCCTGAAATAATGCATCTTTGTGAGTTTTACTCGCAACTTCAACTATTTTTAAGGCTTGAAAACACAAAAATTAGTTTGTTTTACTTATTATGAAAGTAATGTTCTTAAAATCCTGTGATAATGGGAAAAAGCAATACAAATGTATTCAAAAATACATCCTAAACCAAACATGCACAATGTTTGGAAAAAATTATCTTTGTGAGTTTTACTAGAAAAATTATCTTATGTAAGGTTTGCAATGACAACATTTAGATTTTTTACTCAATATGACAGTATACTGTGTGGAAGGGGCGTGGTCCACGCGTCGCCTGCATGTGCAGGAGCCGGCTGTGAAGCGGATGACAGGTGAGTGGATATCTCAGCTGGAACGAGTTATCTAATCACCTGTCTCTTTATTAGCAGCGTCGGAGAGCATGAGTGGGGGGTCTGACGGGGAGTGGACGCACGACACACGGACTGCTGAAAAGCACAGAAAGAGAGACTGATAAAAAGCACAAGGGACTGAGAGCAAGGGAAACCATTTACGTGCTCCACGAAAAAAATAAAAGATATTGGTTAATCCTCCGCTGAAAAGTGTCACGTTGGGATATTGGTCCAAGAAAGAACCCAACGACAAGGAAGAGTCGTTCACAATTGGCGCCCAACCAGGTTTGGCCCGAAGAGAAAAAGGAAGAAAGAAAAATGTCAGCTCCAACTCCCCTGGAGGCACTTGGGCGAGTGCTGGCGGAGGTGTCGGCGGCGAGTCAGCAGCAGCTGGAGGCCTCCCGGCAACAAACCAACATCCTGCAGGTGTTGATGAGTAGGGTGGGAGGGGAAGCGACAATCAAAGCACACAACTCCATGCAGCGCATGTCGGAAGCAGAAAACCCCCGGGCATACATGGACATTTTTGAGGCCACGGCGGTGGCATGTGACTGGCCTGAAGAAGAGTGGGGGGATGAGGCTGCTGCCGCTCTTGGCGGGGGAGGCGCAGCGGGCGGCGCTGAGTCTGCCGGCGGGCGGCGCTGAGTCTGCCGGCGGCCGCCAGAGTCCAGTTTGCGGATCTCCGGCGAGCCATACTGGACCGGGTCGGCAGCTCGACAGAAGACCACCGACGCCGATTCCGAGCCATGCGGCTGGGGCCCGAGGACCGCCCGTTCACCTTCAGCCACCAGATCCGAGATGCGGCGGCACGGTGGCTGAAACCGCGAGAACAGGACGCCCCCATGTTCGAGATGATTCTGCTGGAGCAGTTTCTCGAGTCGATACCGGCACGGACCTCGGCGTGGGTCCGGTACCACCGGCCGCGGGACCTGACGTCAGCGGTGACCTGGGCAGAGGACCACCTGGCGGTCCAAAGGGAGAAGGCGACCCCGAACACGGCGGACGACCCACACCGGCCCCGCGCAGACGGCTCGTCCACGCCGAGGAGACGGCGACCCCAGAGCCACGGCCCTGCCCGGCAGAGAAGGCCTCGACCCGCGAGCAGGTTACCGCCTCGCACAAGCCCCCACGGCCCAAGACACCACACCCACCAGTCTCATCAAAGGGGGGTCCCGGGGATATAATCTCTCCTCTGCTCCTTATTTCCAGGATACCGGCGCTGCTAAGAGGGGGCTTCCCCCGCAGACGGCACCTCGAACATCAGGGCAGGCGTGCTGAAGGTGAGACGAGAGTGCTCCATGATGGAGGTGGGACAGGTGACGCGGTTGCCGGCCCTCCAGCGCCCTCCCCCGATTCAGGGGAGACGTATTGTACATACCGGGCCATGGTGGATTCGGGCTGAAAACAGTCCATGATCCACCAGAACCTGGTTCGACGGGCGTTGAGGCATGCGACACATGGGCGAATTAGGTGTATACATGGGGATGTGCACGCGTACCCTATTGTGCCAGTACAAATTTGGTATAAGGGACAAAAGCATAGGGTTAAGGTTGCCGTAAGTGTGCACCTGACGCACCCCATAATTTTAGGGACAAATTGGCCGGGGTTTCACCAGCTTGTGACACAATGTGTGGGGGTGCGTTCACGGACAGTAGGACAGGGGGGTATCCGCACCGTTCTCAGTGGCGATGCGGGTTCATCCGGCGCTGCCGAGCGGGAGCCGGCGGGGGCTTCGCGGGAAGCCCCCCCGTCCCCCCGTTGGCACCCGACGGGGGATTTTCACCTTGAGCAGTCCCGCGACGAAACTTTGCGCTCGGCCTGGGACCAGGTGGATTACATCGACGGTCAGCTGGTGCGCCCGGGGAAGGCGCGGGTATACCCCCACTTTTCAATTATTAGAGATAGGTTATACAGAGTGAGCCATGACATTCAAACGGGAGAGGAATCCACCCAGTTGTTGGTGCCAAAACACCGCCGGGAAATGATTTTCCAGGCGGCGCATTTTAACCCTATGGCTGGCCACATGGGCTACGATAAGACACTCAATCGGGTCATGCTCCGATTCTATTGGCCGGGCATCCGGGCAGACGTGCGCCGCTGGTGCGCGGCCTGCCCGGACTGCCAGCTGGTGAATCCAGCGGCCATCCCGAAGGCGCCCTTGCGCCCATTGCCGCTTATGGAGGTCCCATTCGAGAGAATTGGAATGGACCTCATCGGACCATTCCACCCGAGCACACAGGTATATCGCTTTGTGTTAGTCCTGGTGGATTACGCAACGCGCTACCCCGAAGCAGTGCCCCTGCGCTCTATCTCCGCCAAGAGCGTGGCGCAAGCGCTGTTTCAGGTCATCTCCCAAGTCGGAATCCCGAAAGAGATTCTGACTGACCAGGGCACGTCCTTTATGTCGCACACAATAAAGGAACTATACGGATTACTGGGAATTAAAGCGATCCGCACCAGTGTATACCACCCACAAACAGACGGGCTGGTGGAGCGGTTAAACAAGACGCTGAAAACCATGATCCGCAAGTTCACGCACAAGGACAAACCAAATTGGGATAAATGGCTGGAGCCCCTAATGTTTGTGATGCGGGAGGTACCCCAGGCCTCAATCGGCTTTACGCCTTTCGAGTTATTGTACGGCCGGAGGCCGCGCGGAGTGCTGGACGTAATTAAGGAAAGCTGGGAGGAGGGTCCAAGCTCCAGCAAAAATGAAATCCAGTACGTCATGGACATGCAAGCAAAACTCCACACGGTGGGGCACTTGTCACGCGAGAATTTGCTCCGTGCCCAGGAACGTCAGCAGCGCACGTATAAGAGGGGGACTCGGCTAAGAACATTTTCACCGGGAGACAAAGTGCTTGTGTTGCTCCCAACTTCAAGCTCCAAATTACTTGCGCGCTGGCAAGGTCCTTTTTAGGTCACACGGCAAGTGGGTGATGTGGACTACGAGGTTCGGCGCTCGGACCGGGGCAGAGGCACACAAATTTACCATCTAAACCTACTGTTTCCATGGTAACGGTAGTGGGGGAGGAGGAGGAGTTGGGGCCAGAGGTCCCGCGCTCAGCCCCGCCTCCTCGTCTGCCCTGTGACGACCAGCTCACGTTAGCGCAGAAAGCGGATGTTGCTAAACTGCAGCGGCGCTTCTCTGATGTGTTCTCCTCTCGGCCCGGCCGCACGGGCCTCATTCAACATCATATTGAGACCAGCCCGGGTGTTACGGTGCGATCTCGGCCATACAGGCTCCCCGAACACAAACGCAAAGTGGTTCGGGAAGAATTAAAATCCATGCTGGAGTTGGGTGTAATAGAAGAATCCCACAGTGCGTGGTGCAGCCCCATCGTTCTGGTAGGGAAGAAGGATGGGTCGGTGCGCTTCTGTGTGGATTACCGCAAGGTGAATGAAATATCACGGTTCGACACGTACCCAATTCCTCGGGTCGACGAGCTCCTGGATCGGCCAGGCACTGCTCGGTTTTTTACGACCCTGGATTTAACCAAGGGCTACTGGCAGATTCCCTTATCACCAGAGGCCCGGGAAAAAACGGCCTTCTCCACTCCGGAAGGATTATACCAATTCGTGACACTTCTGTTTGGCTTGTTCGGTGCGCCCGCCACGTTCCAGCGTCTCATGGACCGGGTGCTCCGCCCGCATGCGGCATACGCGGCATACGCGGCGGCCTATTTGTATGATGTCATTATCCAGAGTGGCAGCTGGGATGAACATGTGCGGCGGATGGGGGCGGTGCTCGAGTCTTTGAGGCGGGCGGGGCTCACCGCCAACCCGGCGAAGTGCGCAGTTGGCCGGAGGGAGGTCCAGTATCTGGGGTACCACTTGGGGGGGGGGGGGGGGGGGCGGGTGCGGCCGCAGATGGACTAGATGGCGGCTATCGCAGCCTGTCCACCCCCCAAGACAAAAAAAGAGGTGAGGCAGTTTTTGGGGCTGGCAGGCTACTACCGTCGGTTCATTCCCCGGTTTGTGGACCTGACCAGCCCACTGACTGACCTCACCCGAAAGGGTGCTCCAGATCTGGTCCAGTGGACGGAGCAGTGCCAGCAGGTGTTTGAGAAGGTGAAAAAAGCCCTCTGCGAGGAGCCGGTACTGTGCATGCCTAACTTTGCCATTCCCTTCTGTCTGCAGGCGGACGCGTCGGGCAGGGGCCTGGGGGCGGTGCTGTCCCAGAGGGTGGGGGGCATCGACCGCCCCGTCCTGTACATTAGCAGAAAACTCTCGGACCGGGAGGCAAGGTACAGCACGGTAGAGAGGGAGTGCCTCACCATCCGGTGGGCGGTCGGGGCTCTTCGATACTACCTGTTGGGGCGCGCTGCCCGGCCTGAGACTGGCGGTGGAGGCATGTGGAAGGGGCGTGGTCCACGCGTCGCCTGCAGGCGGAGCATGTGCAGGAGCCGGCTGTGAAGCGGATGACAGGTGAGTGGATATCTCAGCTGGAACGAGTTATCTAATCACCTGTCTCTTTATTAGCAGCGTCGGAGAGCATGAGTGGGGGGTCTGACGGGCAGTGGACGCACGACACACGAACTGCTGAAAAGCACAGAAAGAGAGACTGATAAAAAGCACCAGAGACTGAGAGCAAGAGAAACCATTTACGTGCTCCACGAGAAAAATAAAAGATGAGTGATTGTGTGTGTTGATCAGGTGTTTGAATTGTATTGGCGTGTTCTA
The DNA here is from genome assembly GCF_033978785.1 of Entelurus aequoreus. Taxonomy (NCBI): domain Eukaryota; kingdom Metazoa; phylum Chordata; class Actinopteri; order Syngnathiformes; family Syngnathidae; genus Entelurus; species Entelurus aequoreus. Next base: position 32,688,482 of record NC_084752.1, on the reverse strand, counting down.
TGGAGCTAGGAGCTAGCATAGGAGCTAGGAGCTAGCATAACAAACACGCAGGTGTTTTTATGCAGGATTAATTTGTGGCATATTAAATATAAGCCTGGTTGTGTTGTGGCTAATAGAGTATATATATGTCTTGTGTTTATTTAGTGTTGTAGTCATTGCCAGCTGAATATCAGGTACCGTGAGTATGCAGCCTTGGCTGCTAAACATTTGATAGCTTGACCGTATGTGCGCGTCACGTACGTAACTTTTTAAAAATATATAAGCTTTATGAACCTTGGGTTAGGTGAACGGTCTTTTGGGCTGAGTGATTGTGTGTGTTGATCAGGTGTTTGAATTGTATTGGCGTGTTCTATGGAGCTAGGAGCTAGCAGAGGAGCTAGGAGCTAGCGTAACAAACACGCAGGTGTTTTTATGCAGGATTAATTTGTGGCATATTAAATATAAGCCTGGTTGTGTTGTGGCTAATAGAGTATATATATGTCTTGTGTTTATTTACTGTTGTAGTCATTCCCAGCTGAATATCAGGTCACCCCCGGCTCTCACAGCATCTTCCCTATCTGAATAGCTTCAACTCCCCACTAGTCCTTCACTTGCACTTTACTCATCCACAAATCTTTCATCCTCGCTCAAATTAATGGGGAAATTGTCGCTTTCTCGGTCCGAATCTTTCTCACTTCATGCGGCCATCATTGTAAACAATAGGGAACTTTGCGTATATGTTCAACTGACTACGTCACGCTACTTCCGGTAGGGGCAAGCCTTTTTTTTATCAGATACCAAAAGTTGCAATCTTTATCGTCGTTGTTCTATACTAAATCCTTTCAGCAAAAATATGGCAATATCGCGAAATGATCAAGTATGACACATAGAATACATCTGCTATCCCCGTTTAAATAAAAAAAATTCATTTCAGTAGGCCTTTAAACCAAACATGCAAAATGGCTAATAATGCCTGAAATCATGTATCTTTGTGAGTTTTACTCGAAACATATGCTTTTTTTAAGGCTTGTGAAATTATTTTTTTTTATCTAAAATGACAGTAATGTTCGTAGAATCCTGAGATAATACGAAAAAAGTAATAAAAATGTATTCAAACATAACTCCTAAACCAAACAAGCAAATTGTCTATTATTGCCTGGAATAATGTATCTTTGTGAGTTTTACTAGAAAAGTATATTTTGTAAGGTTTGCAAATACACAAGTTAGTTTTTGTTTACTCAATATGACAGTATAACTGTCTTACTAAATATGAAAGTTATATAAACATAACTCCTAAACCCAACATGCAATATGTCTAAAAAATACCTGTAACATTGTATCTAGGTGAGTTTTACTAGAATCAGTTGTTTTTGTAAGGTTTGCAAATACAAAAATTAGGTTTTACTATGATATGTTATTTAAACATAACTCCTAACCCAAACATGCAAAATGGCTTATAATGCCTGAAATAATGTATATTTGTGAGTTTTACTAGAAACATATAATTTTTTTAAGGCTTGTGTAGTGGATTGTCCGAAGCTTAAACAGCAACAAAAGTGAATTTAGTACAAAACGTTTATTTACCCATAGTCAAAAGTGCATAAGTTGGATTGTTTTGTCCCTGCAAACAAACAGACGGCCTCCGGAGGACACACACATCAAGCAATCTCTCCGAGTCCTGGTCTCCTGGCCATTTTTATCTGTTTCCCTCGTGCGTTTATCTGTTTTCCTCGTGCATCAATGTCTTGTTGTTTTCGACCTGTCTGTTCCATAACAACCTCGAATCCCTTAGTCATACTTAGACAATCAAAACATTTTGTAGACTGGTTGGCACGACTTCATATTGAACTTTGGCCTACATCTAGTCCTTTAATGGCTTAGAATAGAAGACAAATGAAATGAGCGTACATTCTTGACAGACATGAAATATAGATCAAAGGTCAGAAATTCCACAACACTTGCAAACACAAAAATAGTGTTTTATTTAAAATGACAGTAATCATCTTAGAATCCTGAGATAATGCGAAAACAACAATACAATATTTATTCAAACATAACTCCTAAACCAAACATGCAAAATGGCTAATAATGCCTGGATAAATTTATCTTTGTGAGTTTTACTAGAAAAAAATATCATTTGTAAGGTCTGCAAAGACACAAGTTAGTTTTTTTTACTCAATATGACAGTATAACTGTCATAATAAATATGAAAGTTATATACTGTAAACATAACTCCAAAACCAAATATGCAAAATGGCTATTAATGCCTGAAATAATGTATCTTTGTGAGTTTTACTACGTGTGTAGAAAAATAAAAAAATTTTAAAGGCTTGCAAACACAAAAAATACTTTTTTTTACTTAATATGACTAATCATCTTAGAATCCTGAGATAATGTGAAAAAAACAATAAAACATTTATTAAAACATAACTCCTAAACCAAACATGCAAAATGGCTAATAATGCCTGGATACATATATCTTTGTGAGTTTTACTAGAAAAATCATCCTTTGTAAGGTTTGCCAAGACACAATTTAGTTTTTTTTACTCAATATGACAGTATGACTGTCATACTACATATGAAAGTTATATACTGTAAACATAACTCCAAAACCAAACATGCAAAATGGCTAATAATGCCTGAAATAATGTATCTTTGTGAGTTTTACTCAACACATATGCTTTTTTGAAGGTTTGCAAACACCAAAAATATATTTTTTTACTCAATATGACAGTATTGTTATTAGAATCCTGAGACAATGTGAAAAAAAGTATTTAAACATAACTCCTAAACGAGGGGTCGGCAACCCGCGGCTCCGGAGCCGCATGCGGCTCTCTGACCACTCTGATGCGGCTCAGCTGCATACTTGCCGACCCCCCGATTTTCCCAGGAGACTTATTGATCTCAGTGCCTCTCCTAGATAACTCCCAGGGCAAATATAATCCCATTTTCACTCTAATTACTAAATTAAGGGCGTGCCCTAATTGCACTGCAGTAGGGATGTGCGTATCGATCCTGTGGTATCGATATATCGATACTCACACGCTACTCATTTGGCATCACTTTTCTGAAAAAAGTATCGATATAAACCAAAAAACGGCGTGTGGGGGGTGCAAGCATCACTTTCAGATGTTTTTGATGACTTACTTAACTTACTATGTGCTGGGACACCCCTGTAGCTGGCAGAGAATAGAGTTGGCCCAGTCACGTGACAGGAGACAGCGAATGAGCGTCGTCAACGTGCAACACACACACAGCCAGCCGACAGCGATGCAGCCAGGCATATCCAGTGTTGTCCAATTGTTGACTTAAAACAGGCATTGTTTTTTGTTTTTTTTTGTAATGTTTACTGAATATTTTTGTTTAAATGATTATCCTAAATTCAAATAATTTCCACACAGGGGAATTTACTGTTAGTTGAAAATTGCTTGAGTATTTAAAACAAGATAAGAAAGAGATACAATTTGGAGATTCTTCATCTTTGCATTACAGTTTTATTTTTTTCCAAGAAAATCTTGAATATATGATTGAATGTGATTTTGGTTTTAATCTGTAACATGATTTCTTACATTTCGAAAACTTTAGCCTATTTCATATTTCATTAATTGCTAATTATATCACAAACTTTAAAAAATAACTGCAGCTTCTTGCAATTCTAATTTGACTGTTAATTGGAAAGCCCTAATATTATTATATATTATTATATATAATATATAGTTATTATTATATATAATATTCAATTTATTTTTCATATTTATGTTATTTATTTTAATTTTACTTTTATTATATATTGACCATAATAAATGTGGTATAAATGGTCTGTATTTGTCTTGTGATTTGTCTTAAATAATAACAATAGTAATAATATTTTTGACTGACAAAAAATTGCCAATAAGAAATTATTGGTATCGGTATCGGTATCGATGAAAATGCAAGAAAAAGTATCGGTATCGTATCAAATCCTAAAAGTGTGGTATCGCCCATCCCTACAATGCAGTGATTGTTCTCTATAGCATTTACAAACAGCGTGCCAGCTCGGCCACATGTCGTATGTAGCTTTTACTTGCACACGTAGGAGAAAGCAAAGCATCCTTAGTCATCAGCCACACAGCTTACACTGACGGTGGACGTATAAAACAACTTTAACACTGTTACGTTACAAATATGCGCCGCACTGTGAACCCCCACCAAAAAAGAATGAAAAACACATTTCTGGAGAACATCCCACCGTAACACAACATAAACACAACACAACCAATACCCAGAATCCCATGCAGCCCTAACTCTTCCGGTCTAGATTATACACCCCCGCTACCACCAAACCCCCCCCCCCCCCCACCCCCCTACGTGTGTCGGTTGAGCGGAAGAGTTAGTGCTGCATGGGATTCTGGGTATTTGTTGTGTTGTGTTTATGTTGTGTTACAGTGCAGATGTTCTCCAGAAATGTGTTTGTCATTCTTTTTTGGTGTGGGTTCAAAGTGTGGCGCTTATTTGTAACGTAACAGTGTTAAAGTTGTTTTATACGGCTACCGTCAGTGTAAGCTGTGTGGCTGCTGACCTAGTACGCCTTGCTGTCACTTACGTGAGCAAGCTGAAGCTGCATTCTACATGTGGTCGAGCAGGTACACTGTTTGGGCAGGCTGTAGAGGGCGCCAAAAGCATTGCCATCACGCCCTGATATTCGGGAGTCTCCCGGAAATAATGAGAAGTATGACGCTATCAAGCGCCATTCATTCAAAACTCGCGGGCTGCACTAACATCAAATTTCCATATTAAAGTGTGTGCCGGTGTGTGTGTCTGAGACCCCTGGTTAACATAGCACAAAGCAAATTAAGCTTTGTATGCGGTGTTTTTCATTTTAAATTTAAATTTTTCTTTTGTGGCTCCCATTATTTTCTTTAATTTGTGAAACTTGCCAAAATGGCTCTTTGAGTGGTAAAGGTTGCCGACCCCTGTCCTAAACCAAACATGCAAAATGTCTATTAAGGCCTGGAATAATGTATCTTTGTGAGTTTTACTAGCAAAATGATCTTTTGTAAGGTTTGCAAGACACAAGTTAGTTGTTTTTACTCAATATGACAGTATAACTGTCATAAGAAATATGACAGTTATATACTGTAATCATAACTCCAAAACCAAACATGCAATATGTCTAAACGCGTGTCAGGGACCTCCGCAGGTGGAGGTGAGGCCGTTGATCCAGGTGGCCGGCCCTTCAGTGCCCTCCCCCAGCCCGGCTGAGACGTACTGTATACCGGTAAGGTTACAAGGGGTTACATACCGGGCGATGGTGGATTCGGGCTGCGAGCAGTCCATGATCCACCAGAACCTGGTACGACTCGGGGCTTTGAGGCAGGCAACACGGCTGAAAATTAGATGTGTTCATGGGGATGCGCACGAGTACCCTGTGGAGCCAGTGGAAATTTGGTATGAGGGACAAAAGCATAGTGTCAAGGTGGCTGTAGGTAAGCACCTTACGCACCCCGTAATTTTGGGTACAAATTGGCCGGGGTTTAACCGTTTCGTGACACAATGCGTAGGGGTGCGTTCACGGACCGTAGGAAAGGGGAATATCCGTGCGGTTCTCAGTGGTCATGCGGTTTCATCCAACACTGCCGAGGGGGAACCGGCGGGGGCTTCGCGGGAAGACCCCCGGCACCCCACTGGCGCCCTACGGAGGATTTTCCCCTCGAGCAGTCCCGAGATGACACTCTGCGCGCGACCTGGGACCATGTGGTTTCCATCGACGGTCAGCTGGTGCGCCCGGAAACAGCGCAGGTATTTCCTCATTTTTCAATCATTAGGGATAGATTATACCGAGTGAGGCGTGACACTCAGTCAGGAGAGGAAATCACCCAGTTGTTGATGCCGAAACGCCGCCGGGAAATGGTTTTCCAGGCGGCGCACTTCAATCCCATGGCTGGCCACATGGGGTATGCTAAGACACTCAATCGGGTAATGGTCCGATTCTATTGGCCGGGCATCCGGGCAGACGTGCGCCGCTGGTGTGCAGCCTGCCCAGACTGCCAGCTGGTCAATCCGGCGGTCACCCCCAAGGCGCCCTTGCGCCCATTGCCCCTCATGGAGGTCCCCTTCGAAATAATTGGTATGGACCTTCACCTGAGCACACGGGGATACCGTTTTGTGCTAGTCCTGGTGGATTACCAACCCGGTTGCCCGAAACAGTGCCGCTGCGCTCCATCTCTGCAAAGAGTGTGGCGCAAGCGCTGTTCCAGGTCATCTCCCGAGTTGGAATCCCGAAAGAGATTCTGACTGACCAGGGCACGTCCTTTATGTCACGCACGATAAAGGAACTATACTGATTATTGGGTATTAAAGCGATTCGCACCAGTGTATACCACCCACAAACTGACGGGCTGGTGGAGCGGCTAAATAAGGCTGAAAACCATGATCCGTAAGTTTACGCACGAGGACAAACAAATTGGGATAAATGGTTGGAGGCCTGCGGACCTGCAGTAAAGCGGGGTGTGCCAGGCATTTTTAGACATATTGCATGTTAGGTTTCGAAAATATGTTTATGTAACTTTCATATTTAGTATGACAGTTAAACTGTAATATTGAGTTAAAAAAACTAACTTGGGTCTTTGCAAACCTTACAAAAGATAATGTTTCTAGTAAAAATCACAAATATACATTTCTCCAGACATATTCGATATTTTGCATGTTTGGTTTAGGAGTTATGTTTATACAACTTTTACATTTAGTATGACAGTTATTCTGTCATATTGAGTTAAAAAAAATGCTGTCATTGCATAGTTTATATAAGATCATTTTTTTCTAATAAAACTCATAAAGATACATTATTCCAGGCATTATTAGACATTTTGCATGTGTGGTTTAGGAGTTATGTTTATATAAATTTCACATTTATTATTTATTATCACACTGTCATATTGAGGAAAAACACAAAATGTTGTCATTGCAAAGCTTATCTAAGATATTGTTTCTAGTAAAACACTCAAAGATACATTATTCCAGGCATTATTAAACATTTTGCATATTTGGTTTAGGAATCATGTTTGAATACATTTCTATTGCTTTTTTCGCATTATTTCAGGATTCTAATTACTGTCATATTAAGTAAAAAAAAAAAAAAAAAGTGTTTGCAAGCCTTAAAAAAAGAATAGGCTTCGAGTAAAACTCAAATATACATTATTTCAGGTATTATTAGCCATTTTGCATGTTTTGTTTAGGAGTTTGGTTTAAATAACTGTCATATTGAGTGTGACAGCTATACTGTTATATTGAGTAAAAAAAAAACTTTTTTTTTAATTTGCAAACTGTATAGGTTGCCCTCTAGTGGGTTCTCCTGACCACCACACACTGGCACAAGAGCCCGGTATTCAGGATTCAGGATAAAACGTTGGTTTTATTGAGTCCACGCTTCAGCAATCAAACTGAAATTTTCAGCCCCAGTCTCTCATGCTGCTCTGCTCTGCTCTGCTCTCTAGCATGTGTCTCACTCTTTTCTCCAGCGTGTCTCTCTCTCTCTCGCTCCAACTCCAACCATCGTGTCTCAGTTCCGGCTGCAGCTAATAAGCATGGCAGGTGATTGGATGATCATTCCCAGCTGGGTAATCCAATCACCTGCCAGCTGTGCTTCGAGGCCGGTCCTTACACACCCCGGCAGGCCCGCAGACCACGCCCCCCTCCACACAAACCTTACAAAAACACCTGATTCTAATAAAACTCACATTATTACAGGCATTTTGTTTTAGAAATTTTGCATGTTTGGTTTGGGAGTTATGTTTACAATATATAATGTTCCTATTTATTATGACAGTTATACTGTCATATTGAGTAAAAAAAACTAACTTGTGTCTTTGCAAACCTTACAAAATATATGTTTTCTAATAAAACTCACAAAGATACATTATTCCAGGCATTATTAGACATTTTGCATGTTTGGTTTAAGAGTAATGTTTGAATACATGTGTATTTCTTTTTTCGCATTATTTCAGGATTCTAAGAACAATACTGTCATATTGAGTAAAAAACTAAGTTTTGTGTTTGCAACTTTAAAAAAACATATGTTTCGAGTAAAACACCACAAAGATACTATATTTCAGGCATTATTAGACACATTGCATGTTTGGTTTAGGAGTTATTTTTAAATAACTGTCATATTGAGTGTGACAGTTATATTGTCATATTAAGTAAAAAATATTTTTTTGTATTTGCAAACCTTAAAAAAACACCTTATTCTTGTAAAACTCCTTTAAGATACAATATCACAGGCATTTTAGACGGCTTGCATGTTTGGTTTTGGCGTTATGTTTAAATAACTTTCATATTTAGTATGGCAGTTATACTGTCATATTGAGTAAAAAAACTAACTTGTGTCTTTGCAAACCTTACAAAAGATAATTTGTCTAGTAAAACTCACAAAGATACATTATTTCAGGTATTATTTGCCATTTTGCATCTGTGGTTTAGGAGTTATGTTTAAATAACTGTCATATTGTGTGTGACAGGTATACTGTCATTTTGAGTAAAACCAATTTTTGTATTTGCAATCCTTACAAAAACACCCTATTCTTGTAAAACTCACGTAGATACAATATTAGAGGAATTTTTAGACATATTGCATGTTTGGTTTTGGAGTTATGTTTATATAACTTCCATATTTAGTATGACAGTTATACTGTCATTTTGAGTAAAAAAACTAACTTGTGTCTTTACAAACCTTACAAAATATAATTTTTCTAGTTAAAATTTTTTTAGTAAAACTCACAAATATGTATTGGGGCGGCGTGGCGAAGTTGGTAGAGTGGCCGGGCCAGCAATCGGAGGGTTGCTGATTACTGAGGTTCAATCCCCACCTTCTACCATCCTAGTCACGTCCGTTGTGTCCTTGAGCAAGACACTTCATCCTTGCTCCTGATGGGCCTGGTTAGCACCGTGCATGGCAGCTCCCACCATCAGTGTGTGAATGTGTGTGTGTAAATGGGTGAATGTGGAAATAGTGTCAAAGCGCTTTGAGTTCCTTAAAAAGGTAGAAAAGTGCTATACAAGTACAACCCATTTATCATTTATATAACTTTCATATTAATATGACAGTTATACTGTCATATTGAGTAAAAAAAAAAGTAAATTGTGTTTTTGCAAACCTTACAAGAGATATTTTTTTCTAGTAAAACTCACAAATATAGATTATTCCAGGCCTTATTAGACATTTTGCATGTTTGGTTTAGGAGTTATGTTTGAACAAATTTGTATTGCTTTTTTCGCATTATCTCAGGATTCTAGGAACATTACTGTCATATTAAGTAAAAAACTAATTTTAGTTTTTGCAAGCCTTAAAAAAAGCATTTGTTTCGAGTAAAACTCACAAAGATACATTATTTCAGGTTTTATTTGCCATTTTGCATGTGTGGTTTAGCAGATATGTTTAAATAACTGTGTCATATTGGGTGTGACAGTTATACTGTCATTTTGAGTAAAACCTCATTTTTGTATTTGCAAACCTTACAAAACACCTTATTCTTGTAAAAATCACATAGAAACAATATTACAGGAACTTTTAGACATATTGCATGTTTGGTTTTGGAGTTTAGTTTAGTTTGGTAAAACTCACAAAGATAGATTATTCCGGGCATTTTTAGACATTTTTGCATGTTTGGTTTAGGAGATATGTTTGAATAAATTTGTATTGTTTTTTTCACATTATCTCAGGCTTCTATGAACATAACTGTCATATTAAGTAAAAAAAACTATTTTTTGTTTTTGCAATCCTCAAAAAATCATATGTTTCGATTAAAACTCACAAAGATACATTATGTCAGGTATTATTAAACATTTTGCATGTGTAAATTAGGAGTTATGTTTAAATAACTGTCATATTGAGTGTGACAGTTATACTGTCATATTAAGCAAAACATAACATTTGCAAACCTTAAAAAAACACCTTATTCTTGTAAAACTCCCATAGGTACAATATTACAGGCATTTTTAGACGGGTTTCATGTTTGGTTTTGGCGTTATGTTTTTATAACTTTCATATTTAGTATGACAGTTATACTGTCATATTGAGTAAAACAAACTAACTTGGGCCTTGCAAACTTTACAAAATATATTTCTTCTAGTAAAACTTAGAAATATACATTTCTCCAGGCATTATTAGACATGTTGCATGTTTGGTTTAGGAGTTATGTTTAAATAACTGTCATATTGAGTGTGACAGTTATACTGTCATAATGAGTAAAACCTAATTTTTGTACTTGCAAACCTTAAAAAAAACGGATTCTTGTAAAACTCACAGATACAGTATTACAGGCATGTTTAGACATATTGCATGTTTGGTTTTGAAATTATGTTTATATAACTTTCATATTTAGTATGACAGTTATACTGTGATATTGAGTATAAGAACTTGTCTTTGTAAACCTTACAAAAGATAATTGTTATAGTAAAAATCACAAATATACATTTCTCCAAGCCTTATTAGACATTTTGCATGTTTGGTTTAGGAGTTATGTTTATATAACTTTCACATTTAGTATGAGAGTTATACTGTCCTATTGAGTAAAAACACAACATTTTGTCATTGCAAAGCTTATATAAGATCTTTTTTTTTAGTAAAACTCACAAAGATACATTATTCCAGGCATTATTAAACATTTTGCATGTTTGGTTTAGGAATTTTGTTTGAATACATTGCTATAGCTTTTTTCGCATTATCTCAGGATTCTAAGAACATTAGTGTCATATTAAGTCAGTGACGTGCAGTCAGTAGAGGCAGGGGAGGCTGGGCCTCACCTGCCATCATGGAAAGAAAAAAAAAGTAAAAAGAAAAAAAGAAAAAAAAAATAGTTATATGTATCTAGTGATTATACTAAAGTTATTTTCCATTTAAATTCACCAGTTTTAGATTATTTTTATTTTTATTTTCACATTTGCCGTTCAAATACAGAGAAGAGACGGTGCGGTGATCAGCAGCCAGTTGAGGCACGTCACTCAGCTGAGCCTCAACATGGATTGCGCAATGACTCGGCTAATTGCTTGCCTGCTGTGCAGTGAGACCGTATTGCTATAAGAACTATATCAGCTAACTAAACTATGGCATAGTTTAGTTAGCTGAGGTATATAATGTACTGTGTATTTTGTCAACAACTGTATGTGTGTAACATATTTTTTGTGCTGAGCATTTATAAAACTGCTGCAAAAGACGTAATGGCTGAGGCTCGCAGTAATCCGGCCTCCTGGTGGTAGAGGGCGGTAGTGATCCCAGAGATCATTCCTCACCGCAGAAGAAAGAAAAAAAAGTTAGCAATAAGTGCAGCGATTGTTTATTTCCTCTCGCCTGAACTTTTATTAAAAACGTGGCGGATTACATATGTAAAATAAAACAGTTTTCTAAACTGGACTTTCAATCGAAGCAGGAGGTAATAATTTAAGGTAGACCAACGCTGGAGCTAAAAGGTTTGCTTTTGACTTCGGGACAGAAGACCCGTTCTTTTCAAATGGCGTGGTACACACGCGAAGGCTGGCTGTGTGGATGTCCAGCAAGAAAGGTAAGACCATAATAATGTTTTTTTTATTAAATGTGCTCTTTTGTGTGCTATAGTTTGTATTTGTAAAGAATGCTGGTATGAGGTTTTAAACATAACCCTTTAACTGCTGCCAATCACATGGTGAATAAGATACTCTTTGCAGGGGTGTCCAAAGTGCGGCCCGGGGTCCATTTGCGGCCCGCAGCTAATTGTTTACCGGCCCGCCACACATTCTGGAAATACTATTGTAAAAATAAAAAAGAACATTATAAAAAGTGTAATGAGATGAAATCTAACGAGAAAAAGTTGCAATGTTGACACAAAAGCTGCCATGCAGGCTGTTTTTTTTCTTTTGTCTTTCTTAATTTTTCTTTTTTTTGCCATTGCTCAAAAAAAATATATAATGACAAAAAATCCATGTTATAATGAATTATTTTCAGGGCTCCAATTACTTCAAATATTTCACTTTAAAATGTTTTATGTGGTAAATATTGCTTATATTGTGTGGTTGCCATATAAAAACATCAAAGTTTTCATTGACAAAAGCGCATGAAACAAACAAAATAATAGTTCCAGCATAAAGTCGACAGATATATCTGAAGTTGATCTCGTAACTTAAGTGTTGAAAGTAAAATCAATCAATCAATCAATCAATCAATGTTTATTTATATAGCCCTAAATCACAAGTGTCTCAAAGGGCTGCACAAGCCACAACGACATCCTCGGTACAGAGCCCACATGCGGGCAAGGAAAAACTCACACCAGTGGGACGTCGATGTGAATGACTATGAGAAACCTTGGAGAGGACCGCATATGTGGGTAACCCCCCCCCCCCCCCCCACCCCCTCTAGTCTCTAGGGGAGACCGAAAGCAATGGATGTCGAGTGGGTCTGACATAATATTGTGAAAGTCCAGTCCACAGTGGATCCAACACATCAGCGAGAGTCCAGTCCATAGTGGGGCCAGCAGGAAACCGTCCTGAGTGGAGATGGGTCAGTAGCGCAGAGATGTCCCCAACCGATGCACAGGCTAGCGGTCCACCCGGGGTCCCGACTCTGTTCCTGCCGGGGTGCAGGAACTGGTGCCTGCCGGGGTGCAGGAACAGGTGCCTGCCGGGGTGCAGGAACAGGTGCCTGCCCGGGTGCAGGAACAGGTGCCTGCCCGAGTGCAGGAACAGGTACTGGAGATAGTGGCGTCTGCAAGCCCACCGGAAAAGATGGTGGCGTCTGCAAGCCCACCGGAAAAGATGGTGGCGTCTGCAAGCCCACCGGAAAAGATGATGGCGTCTGCAGGCCCACCGGAAAAGATGGTGGCGTCTGCAGGCCCACCGGAAAAGATGGTGGCGTCTGCAGGCCCACCCGGGCAGAGGTTAGCCATGAGCATGGCGGAGGTGGTCTAGCTGGGGGTAGCGGCTTAGCATGCCGACGGACCGGTGGTGGAGGACGGGCCGGAGGTTGCGGCTTGGCAGGCCGAAAGACTGGTGGTGGCGGCCGGGATGGAGGTTGCTGCCTGGCTGGGCGCAGCTGAGCAGCCCCACCAGCACAGCTCCCGGCCCCAGTCCCCCCCTCAAGGGGCGGATACCAGATGCGCTCCGGAACAGTCTTTAAGGGTGGGTGGCGGGATGTCAGGAGGGGGGTAGACTCCTCCCCTTTAAATTGTCCAGAAAGTCTTCTCCCACCCCCCACCTGAGGTTGTTTGAGAGGACGAGAGAAAAAGGTCACTGACGTGGGCGGGGCTTGAGTCCTTAGGGGCGGAGTCCAAAAATCAGGTGACTGGGAATTACTAGACCTAGTGTTCAAAAAACTGTTCTGATTATGCTTAATTTTTGGCATAAAGTCTTTAGGAGGTGGCTGACCAAGGGAGACAGAAGGCAAAAAAAGAAAATTCTTATCAGTGACTTCCCTTGAAGACGCCGGCGGAGTGATGTCATCTCTGCGCGCCGGTTTAGTGACGTCATTCAAAGTGGATGGAGTGGAGTTGTTGTCAGAGTTAATTTGGCTTGCAGCCCAATCTAAAAATTGTTTAGAAAAACTGGACACGGGATTACCAAACAACTGAGGGGAAGAGTGGGCTGCTTGAGGCATGCTGTGTGCCGGAGGAGGAGTCTGAGGGAGCGGCGCGTCCCGGTAGCGAAGCGACTTCCGTCCTCGCTGACGCGTATGGTACTGGAGTGTAGCGATGTCCTCCCTCGCCTTTAACAACCTCCTCGTACCTTTCTTCACCTCCTTGGAATCCATGGCGAAGGAACTGTCTGGTAGCTTCGTTATGTCACGGTTGGGGTTGCAGCTTGCTGCGGGATCGTTCCTCCAATGCTACACGGACTACTCCGGACAACAGCGTGCAGGTGAGATTTGGTTTATTAAACATAAATAGTAAATGGATACAAACAGACAAAAAACAAAACAAAAGGAAAGCGTGCCGTTTGCACGAGAAGCTAAAACAAAAACTTACTTAGCACCGGAATCAAGAATCAGGACTCAAGAACAGGGATAAACAAACGTGACTGTTGCATACAGCAAACAACGAAGCTACAATGAGTGACCGGGAAAAGCAGGCTTAAATAGAGTCTCTGATGATCAGACACAGGTGTGTCCCAAACAAGAGAGGCAGGTGAAAATCATAAGTAACCATGGTGATGAAACAAACTCACAGGTGCACAGGCAATAACAAAAGGAGTCCAAAACAGAAAACACAAAACAAACATAATCCGGACCCAGGATCATGACACACACACACAGGTGAAATCCGTTTGTACATACTAGTGAAAAATAATTCCAGGCGTGTGTGTGTGCGTGAGAGAAAAACAATTCAGTAGTGTTTATGAGAGTTTTTCAGTAGGGTGTGTGAGAGAAAAAATGTTTAGTTGTTTATGTGAGAGCATTTCAGTAGTGTATGTAAAAGCATTTCAGTAGTGTGTATAAGAGTGTTTCAGTAGTGTGTATACGAGTGTTTCAGTAGTGTGTGTGAAAGAAAAAGATTTCAGTTGTTTATGTGAGAGCATTTCAGTAGTGTGTATAAGAGTGTTTCAGTAGCGTGTGTGTGAGAGAAAAACATTTCAGTTTTTTATGTGAGAGCATTTCAGTAGTGTGTATAAGAGTGTTTCAGTAGTGTGTGAGAGAAAAACATTTCAGTTGTTTATGTGGGAGCACTTCAGTAGTATGTGTAAGAGTGTTTCAGTAGTGTGTATAAGACTGTTTCAGTAGTGTGTGTGAGAGAAAACATTTCAGTTGTTTATGTGAGAGCATTTCAGTAGTATGTATAAGAGTGTTTCAGTAGTGTGTGTGTGAGAGAAAAACATTTCAGTTGTTTATGTGAGAGCATTTCAGTAGTGTATGTAAGAGGTAATTCTGAATCATGTCCCTAACGGCCCCTCATAGTGTTCTGCACACACTCAAGTACCAAACAAAAGCTGCAGACAAACAATCTCATTATGGGCAACGTAGCAGATAAATAACCAAAACATGCTGGAACAGCAATTGTTCCCTACTCTCTGCTGTGGTAGCCTTTGCATTTTGTCGGATCAATATTCTTACCGGCTGCTATTTGGATTAAACATTGTTGTTGTTCTCGTCCCTTCTTTGCAAAACCACAAGTTTTAATGTTCTATGGCAGGCACACACTCATGTAAGTGACCAAGTGCAATGAGGTTCAATGCATAATGGCAAAGTGCACTGACCTTACATTGCTTTCCAAGCCCCGACAAGCCCTCTTGGTAAATATAAATCACTCACACAATGTTACAGTAAGCTCACAGGCGTGTGCCTGTTGTGTGTGAATAAAGTGGCCAAGTTGGATGCGCTCTCTGTATGAACATGTGGGAATAAAAGATGAAGGTGTGAAGAAAAATGGGCAGTAAAATCACATTCACTTGCTTTCATTGGAGCCATGATGAAAAAAAAAAACACTTTTCATTTAATAGAGTCGTAGAGAATCAATGTTAACTTTCCATGGTCCCATTTCCAATTCAAAGAGGTTTTTTCAGCAAAAGCGCACTTAATGATGAAGCCTCCGCTTAAGCGCAGTAAATCAGCATCCGTAATTTTGTCTTCTGGGCACCACAATGTGGAGAGACACTTTTTATTTATTGCTACAGGCAACAAATATGAGCACGCTGAGATTTTATAGCTGAGATGAAGACAAAAAAAAACTTCTTTTTTTTTAATGTTGCATATCATTCACAATCCTTATGTAACAAAACAGACAACATCCATTTACATCTAGTGATCTGAATATTGACCAAGTATTAGCGATAATGTTATAATAAGCGCTAACACAAACTATTTTAGTAGTGCCGTGATCACAGAGAGCTAACTATCTTATGCTGCTATAACCTGCTCAGTGGCCTTGTGGTTAGAGTGTCCACCCTAAGATCAGTAGGTTGTGAGTTCAAACCACGGCCGAGTCATACCAAAGACTATACAAATGGGACCCATTACCTCCCTGCTTGGCACTCAGCAAGTGAAATTTGTCCTCTGCATTTGACCCATCCCTTTGTTCACCCCCTGGAAGGTGAGGGGAGCAGTGAACAGCAGCGGTGGCCATGCCCGGGAATCATTTTTGGTGATTTGACCCCCAATCCCAACCCTTGATGCTGAGTGTCAAGCAGGGAGGTAATGGGTCCCATTTCTATAGTCTTTGGTATGACTCGGCCGGGGTTTGAACTCACAACCTACCATTTCAGGGCGGACACTCTAGCCACAAGGCCACTGATAGGTTAGTGTGTGTGTGTGTGACAATTATTGGTACTTTAACTGTTTAACTTTATATATATATATAGTTAGATAAAATATTGAGCCGGTGAGCTCAAAGCCCATCTAGGATTGAATAAAAACAAAAAGCACAAATAAAAATGTTTCTATGTATCATCTACCTCATTTGTCATTTCCACATATTAATCTTGTGTTAACTCAACAAACTGTGACGATCTGTCACTTTATTTCTGTTTGTTTTCCTTGTTTTGTATTCACTTCCTGTCAGTGCTCTTGTTTTGTTTCCACTTCCTGCTTGTCCCGCTGAGCACTGTGTTTTTTCCCTCACCTGCGGCTGATTGGCAGCTGGTCCACACCTGTTGCCAATCAGTATGTTTCTATTTATGCTTGTATCGAGTGCTCCTCAGTGCTCCTTTTCTCAGTTCTCCTGGTTCCAGTATCTTGGGGTCACTAAAACTGCAGCCTTTCGAGTTCCTAACACTAACTAAGGTATAAAACTATTCAAGAAGGTTGGGTTCGAGGCATCACTGTGTATTGATAGAAAAATACATATAATACATATACATACAAATAATATTGTGTGAACAGTTTCACCAAACCAAAAATGAAAATTCAAAAGACTGACAGTTTTGTGGGCTTACCATGTGTTTGTTTTACGTTGGGTCGAGGGGGAGGAGTCGCAACCCCGTTTTACAGTGTACCTCTTGCTTGGTATACTTGCTCGCCCCTGTATAAACTATTTGCCTGCCTAACAGAATTACTACTGTGACATCCCGTGGACACATTTCGAACAGCAGTTTCTTTAGTTTCAAAATGCAGCTCATTTTACACTGAGCTAACTCATCTCGTAGGCCGAATTGAACCTGTTCGCATGTTTGACATCCCTGTTCGAGATCATATTTCTATGTGTGCTTGTCTCACATAAGGATTGTAAATGATAGGCACAATCCCCCAAAAAGGGTATACTGTCAAGGGGTGCGTCATGGAGACGACGAAGGTTGGAGTGATTTTAAAATACATACGAACGAGGAGGCAGCGTGCAGTAAAAAGGCTATTTATTGATTCAACAAACAAAAAGCGAGAGCAACAGGGAAGTGCTCTGACCGGACAGACTATGAAGGAAACAAAAACAAAATGCTGGACCACAGCAAAAACACTTACAAGAAATGTGAAGCAGACGGAGTCCACAAAATACGTACGTGCTTTAGCTCCGCATGGAAATAATCGTCAACCGTAACCAGTGCATAATGTCCTGACAACCAAATGGTGTTGCACGCTCAACTTATATAGTGCTAAATACAAAAGTAAAAACAGAAAACAGATGAGGGGAAAAGTGCGCCAAGGCTGGCGGAAAGCTGCTGCAGAAAAGGAGAAAACAGGACGTGGAAAACTACAAAATAAAAACACAAGACAGTAACTAAAACTTCACCCAGAAAATGGCCAAGAAACTCAAAATAAGGCACAGCGTGGTGTGACAAGATGTGACATATACACTACAGTAAGACAAAACAATATTAAAAAAGTGAAAAATGTGGCAGCAAATGCGATGTATGTCATCGATATGCTAAGATGTTATAAATTGTATCTTTCAGGAAAAAATAGCCTACATTTCAGCTTTGTATAGTACTGTTGGTGTAAACACATATTACCAATATTTTTTATTTAAAAATTAAACTTTAAAAAAAAAATGTTGCTGTTTTTTTTTTTCAAGTTAACTAAAACGCTTCAATAATTTTGTTTGATGTCACAGGCTTAGAAAAAATTAAAAATAAAATGTTGCTGTTTTTTTTCAAGTTAAGTAAAACGCTTCAATAATTTTGTATGATGTCACAGGCTTAGAAAAAGATGACAGGACACTTTGGACACCTCTGCTACATGTCATCCGTACATGTCAATGATTAAAAGGCGATGGTGACAAAAAGGTAATAAAAATGTATATATTTAAAAATAAAAATTAATACAAATAATGATTAATAATAATAATTGTCTTTTGGAATGTATGCGTAATAGCATGATAATAATATATTAATATTCCATCCATCCATCCATTTTCTACCGCTTGTCCCTTTTGGGGTCGCGGGGGGTGCTGGAGCCTATCTCAGCTGCATTTTGGTACACCCTGGACAAGTCGCCACCTCATCGCAGGGCCAACACAGATAGACAGACAACATTCACACTCACATTCACACACTAGGGCCAATTTAGTGTTGCCAATCAACCTATCTTCAGGTGCATGTCTTTGGAGGTGGGAGGAAGCCGGAGTAGTCTCCCACCTCCAAAGACATGCACCTGGGGATAGGTTGATTGGCTCACTCACTCAGAATCACTAAATTGGCCCTAGTGTGTGAATGTAAGTGTGAATTTAATCTTGTACAATCATATCAATTAATAAACTAAATGACAACCTATAGTCGTTTTTATTTTTCAGTTATGTTTTATGTTTTTTTAGTAACATCTAAAAGTATTCCAATAAACACGTTTTTTTCTTTTCTTTGTATTTTAGTGAAGTCATTTACAAAAGGTAAAACTGGTAGGCTATATGATACTAGGAGCCAGCAGCTACCCAACAGCTAAGCATACAAGCTCGACATACGTAAAGTGTCCTGAATTGAACAATATTGCAGTCTAAAACTCAGCATTTGCTAAATTTCCAATCATTATAGTTGCATATTACTTACACATACAAATTCTCCAAGGCATAAGCGTATTAGAAAGTATCCAGTAACAACCGTGACTGCATCATACAACTGCGTGATGAAATGAATGATTGTGGCCACTATGTGTCACCAACAAACAGCATAAGTGCATCACATCAATGTCGCCTCTCATAGGGTCATCTTCCCACTAACCGAGTCAATAAATTGTAACTTACACTTAGACAGGGAGAGTTAGTATGAAAATAAATGAATAAATGACTGTCTGTACAGTAGGAAGGAGATTAATATGGCCCCATTTGGCCTGACACATGAAACGTGACGAATTTGGGGTGTGCACTATCCGCTTTAGCCACCAGATGGCCGTTTTGAATATCTTACAATGGGTTTTGCAGCAATTTCAACTTTGACCACAGCTCCAGTTGCTACGCAGAGTGGCGCATTCCAACATTAAACCACTCCCCTCTTCCTCTCACAAGATACCCACGCAGGAATGGGGCCATTTGAATCCCTTCCCGACTGTAATTGTTCTTATTCAAATATAACCACACCTTAATGAGAGTAAACGAATGCGCGCAATGAAAACGGTCAGCAAATAATCACCAAACACAGCATGACTGGTTTTGTTGTCCTGCTAATCCTATTGAGCGAGCGTAGAAACAGTTTATCTCCAGGTGAGACTATGACAGTACCTCAGCTGCATCCACATGTGGTCGTCGATCAGGCCGCAGACGTTACATTCTTATAATTGAGCAAGTTGAGGGTATTTACCAGATTTTCCACCTCACATCTCGGCCCTGAGATGAGTGGGAATTTGTCTTGTGTGGCCTGATGGCTTGTTGGACTCTGTGGGCAGTGAATAAGTTAGAGCCGTGTCCACTCTTGTTGAATTGACTTCAAAGTGCTCCAAGAGGACATCCCTTGAAACCTTTCATTGATCCGGCCAGAGCCTGAAGGGAGTCATTCTGCACTTTATTGATTTTCTTCAGCTTCTCACAAAGACGTTTGGCATCCTTCTGACATGTTTTACAATGTCTTTGATTCTTTTTACAGACTTCCTATTTGTTTACGCTCTTTACGTTTATAAGCGGTAGAAAATGGATGGATGGATGGATCATGCAAGTGCTTTTTTTACATCCTAAAACATGGGTGTCAAACTCTGGCCCGCGGCCCAAATTTGGCCCGCCGTGTAATTTCATTTGGCCCTTGAGGCAATATCAAATTAACATTAGAGCTGGCCCGCCGGTATTATACAGCGGCTAGCCGCTGTAACACCGCATTCACCTCTAACATACTTGCCAACCCTCCCGATTTCCCGGGAGAGTCCTGAATTTCAGTGAAATCCAGACATCTATATTGGGTCTTCTTTACAACCTGTCGTCTTGTCCGCTTTTCCCCCATACAAACAGCGTGCCAGCCCAGTCACATAATATATGCGGCTTCTACACACACACACACACACACACACACACACACACACACACACACACACACACACACACACACACACACACACAAGTGAATGCAAGACATACTTGGTCAACAGCCATACAGATCACACCGACAGTGGTCGCGTAAATAACTTTTAACACTGTTACAAATATGTGCCACACTGTGAACCCACACCAAACAAGAAAGACAAACACATTTCGGGAGAACATCCGCACCGTAACACAACATAAACACAACAAAACAAATACCCAGTACGCTTTGCAGCACTAACTCTTCCGGGACGCTACAAATACACCCCCCGCTACCACCAAACACCCCCCAATATGTCAGTTTCTGCAAAGCAAAGGGAAGGACACAGCAGAGCTACGGGAGCAAGAGTTCTATGTGAGCTGGCCTTTCTGTGTGACATCTCAAGCCATCTTGATGCGCTGAACCTGCAGCTACAGGGGCGGGGCCGCATCATCACAGATATGTACTCGTCAGTGAGAGCTTTTAAAACTAAAGTCTGCCTGTGGGAGAATCAGCTGCTGCAAGGAAACTTTGGCCATTTCCCCTGCTGCCAAACCATAAAAACGCAGATCTCTACCGCCGTGTGCGCAGTTTGCTGAAAAACTCAGTGTACTTGGCGCTGAGTTTAGCCGGCGATTTGGCGACTTTGATGGTCAGAAATGTAGATTTGAACTTCTTAGTAGTCCCTTCGCAGTTGATGTGGAAAAAGCAGCAACTAACCGCCAAATGGAGCTGATTAAACTCCAGTGTGATGACACGCTGAAGTCAAAGTATGTTGCTGTTGGCGCCACAATTCATCCCTGACACAATGTCTCAGCTCCGCACCCAAGTTGCTCAATTGCTCTCCATGTTCGCCAGCACTTATCTATGTGAGCAACTTTTCTCCTCAATGAAGATGACGAAAACGTCTCACAGGATACGTCTGACTGATTGGATAATGAAGGTTGCCTCAGCTCAAAGCCTGAGCCCCGACATTAATGAACAAGCATCAATTTTTATTTAAATTTTATTTGATATGCCATTGATATGTTTTAATTATTATTATTATTAATTGAAACTGGATTTGTCATGTCTGGGATCATGTTTTGTTTAAGTTATGTTCTGTTTGGTTTTTGGACTCTTTTTGGTTCCTGCTTTGTCACTCCCTTGTTTTGTCACCATTGCAACCATTAGTTTCACCTGTTCCACGTTTGGACTCACACACCTGTCACTAATCATGTCACTGTTATTCAAGCCTGTCTTTTTCTGTTGGTCGGTCTGGCAACATTATCCTTACTACCCCTGTTACTCCATTGATCACGTGTTCAATGCCATAGATTCCTGCTCTGCCAAGTAAGTTTTTGTTATTAATGCCACAGTTAGTGACTTTAGTTTCATGTTCATAGTTTCTGCCTTTGTGCTAAATTTGTTTTCTTAGCCAATTTTTTGTCTCCGCCTTGTGCGCACCTTTTAGTTGTACCTTTTCATAGTCATTATTAAATCATGTACCTACCTTCATCCGATGTCCACTCCAACTATTCTTGCATCTCGGGAAAACGAACAATCCATAGTCCACGTCCTGACAGGATTTTGCATGTCACTATAAAGTTATATAAGCCTTGCTTGTTCAATATTCAATGCAAAACTTGTTTGGGTCCCTAATAAAAGGTTTATTTGTTCAACCTTGGCCCGCGGCTTTGTTCAGTTTTACATTTTGGCCCACTCTGTATTTGAGTTTGACACCCCTGTCCTAAACCAAACATGCAAAATGTCTAAAAATGCCTGTAATATTGAATCCATGTGAGTTTTACTAGAATCAGTTGTTTTTGTAAAGTTAAAGTTAAAGTTAAAGTACCAATGATTGTCACACACACACTAGGTGTGGCGAGATTATTCTCTGCATTTTACCCATCACCCTTGATCAGCCCCTGGGAGGTGAGGGGAGCAGTGAGCAGCAGCAGTGAGCAGCAGCAGTGAGCAGCAGCAGTGGCCGCGCCCGGGAATCATTTTTCAATCCGGTTTCTGGGCAAATCACTCTACGGAGACAGCCCTCGCAAAAATGACTAATGATCTATTGCTAACGATGGATTCTGATGCGTCTATGTTGCTGCTTCTTGATCTTAGCGCCGCTTTCGATACTGTTAATCATAATATTTTATTAGAGCGTATCAAAACGCGTATTGGGATGTCAGACTTAGCCTTGTCTTGGTTTAACTCTTATCTTACTGACAGGATGCAGTGTGTCTCCCATAACAATGTGACCTCGGACTATGTTAAGGTAACATACGGAGTTCCCCAGGGTTCGGTTCTTGGCCCTGCACTCTTTAGTATTTACATGCTGCCGCTAGGTGACATCATACGCAAATACGGTGTTAGCTTTCACTGTTATGCTGATGACACTCAACTCTACATGCCCCTAAAGCTGACCAACACGCCGGATTGTAGTCAGCTGGAGGCGTGTCTTAATGAAATTAAACAATGGATGTCCGCTAACTTTTTGCAACTCAACGCTAAGAAAACGGAAATGCTGATTATCGGTCCTGCTCAACACCGACATCTATTTAATAATACCACCTTAACATTTGACAACCAAACAATTAAACAAGGTGACTCGGTAAAGAATCTGGGTATTATCTTCGACCCAACTCTCTCGTTTGAGTCACACATTAAGAGTGTTACTAAAACGGCCTTCTTTCATCTCCGTAATATCGCTAAAATTCGTTCCATTTTGTCCACAAGCGATGCTGAGATCATTATCCATGCGTTCGTTACATCTCGTCTCGATTACTGTAACGTTTTATTTTCGGGCCTCCCTATGTCTAGCATTAAAAGATTACAGATGGTACAAAATGCGGCTGCTAGACTTTTGACAAAAACAAGAAAGTTTGATCATATTACGCCTATACTGGCTCACTTGCACTGGCTTCCTGTGCACCTAAGATGCGACTTTAAGGTTTTACTACTTACGTATAAAATACTACACGGTCAAGCTCCTGCCTATCTTGCCGATTGTATTGTACCATATGTCCCGGCAAGAAATCTGCGTTCACAGAACTCCGGCTTATTAGTGATTCCCAGAGCCCAAAAAAAGTCTGCGGGCTATAGAGCGTTTTCTATTCGGGCTCCAATACTATGGAATGCCCTCCCGGTAAAAGTTAGAGATGCTACCTCAGTAGAAGCATTTAAGTCTCATCTTAAAACTCATTTGTATACTCTAGCCTTTAAATAGACTCCCTTTTTAGACCAGTTGATCTGCCGTTTCTTTTCTTTTCTTTTCTACTCTGCTCCCAACCCGGGGTGGACCGCTAGCCTGTCCATCGGATGGGGACATCTCTACGCTGCTGACCCGTCTCCACTCGGGATGGTTCCTGCTGGCCCCACTATGGACTGGACTCTCGCTGATGTGTTGGACTTTCACAATATTATGTCAGACCCACTCGACATCCATTGCTTTCGGTCTCCCCTAGAGGAGGGGGGGGGTTACCCACATATGCGGTCCTCTCCAAGGTTTCTCATTGTCATTCACATTGACGTCCCACCGAGGATGTCGTTGTGGCTTGTACAGCCCTTTGAGACACTTGTGATTTAGGGCTATATAAATAAACATTGATTGATTGATTGATGGTGATTTAACCCCCAATTCCAAGTGAAGTGAAGTGAATTATATTTATATAGCGCTTTTCTTTAGTGACTCAAAGCGCTTTACATAGTGAAAAATCCAACCCTTGATGCTGAGTGCCAAGCAGAGAAGTAATGGGTCCCATTTTTAGTCTTTGGTATGACTTGGCCGGGGTTTGAACTCACAACCTACCGATCTCAGGGCGGACACTCTAACCACTAGGCCACTGAGTAGGTTTGCAAATACAAAAATTGGGTTTTACTCACTATGACAGTATACTGTCACACTCAATATGACAGTTATTTAAACATATCCTAAACCACACATGAAAAATGGCTAATAATGCCTGAAATAATGCATCCTTGGGAGTTTTAATCGAAACATATGCTTTTTAGGGCTTGTAAACACAAAAAGTAGTTTTTTACTCACTATGACATTAATGTTCTTAAAATCCTGAGATAATGCGAGAAAAGCCATAAAAATGTACTCCAACATAATTCCTAAACCAAACATGCAAAATGTCTATAAATGCCTGTAATATTGAATCCATGTGAGTTTTACTAGAATCACTTGTTTTTGTAAGGTTTGCAAATACAATAAATAGGTTTTACTCACTATGACAGTATACTGTCACACTCAATATGACAGTTATTTAAACATAACTCCTAAACCACACATGAAAAATGGCCAATAATGCCTGAAATAATGCATCCTTGGGAGTTTTACTCCAAACATATGCTTTTTTAAATCTTGCAAACACAAAAAGTAGTTTTTTACTCAATATGTCTTAGAATCCTGAGATAATGCGAAAAAACAAAAACAAATGTATTCAAACAAAACTTCTTAACAACACATGCAAAATGGCTAACAATGCCTTTGAGACATGTATCTTTGTTAGTTTTACTAGAAAAATGATCTTTTGTAAGGTTTGCAAAGACACAATAGTTTTTTTTAATTCAATATGACAATTGAATTAAAAAGACACAATAGTTTTTTTAATTCATTATGACAATTGAATAAAAAAAACTATTGTGTCTTTGCAAACCTTACAAAATATCATTTTTCTAGTAAAACTAACAAAGATACATGTCTCAAAGGCATTTTTAGCCATTTTGCATGCGTTGTTAAGAAGTATAACTGAGATACTAAATATGAAAGTTATATAAACATAACTCCTAAACCGAAAATGCAAAATGTCTAAAAATGCCTGTAATATTGAATCTATGTGAGTTTTACTAGAATCAGTTGTTTTTGTAAGGTTTAACTAGAATCAGTTGTTTTTGTAAGGTTTGCAAAAACAAAAAGTAGTTTTTTACTCAATATGACAGTAATGTTCTTAGAATCCTGAGATAATGTGAAAAAAGGAATACAAATGTATTTACACACAACTCCTTAACCAAACATGCAAAATGTCTAAAAATGCCTGTAATATTGAATCTATGTGAGTTTTACTAGAATCAGTTGTTTTTGTAAGGTTTACAAATACAAAAATTAGGTTTTACGCATAATGACAGTATAACTGCCACACTCAATATGACAGTTATTTAAACATAATTCCTAAACCAAACATGAAAAATGTCTAATAATGCCTGAAATAATGCATTCTTGTGAGTTTCTCGTAACATATGCTCTTTTAAATCTTGCAAACACAAAAAGTAGTTTTTTTACTCAAAATGAAAGTAATGTTCTTAGAATCCTGAGAGAATGCGAAAAAAGCAATAAAGTTAAAAAAGTTAAAAGTACCAATTGTACCGATTGTCACACACACACTAGGTGTGGTGAAATTATTCTCTGCATTTGACCCATCACCCTTGATCACCCCCTGGGAGGTGAGGGGAGCAGTGGGCAGCAGTGGTGGCCCCGCCCCGGAATCATATATTCAAACATAACTCCTAAACAACACATGCAAAATGGCTAATAATGCCTGGAGACATGTATCTTTGTTAGTTTTACTAGAAAAATGATATTTTGTAAGGTTTGCAAATATACAAGTTAGTTTTTTTGTATTGAATTATGTACAACTGTCATACTATATATGAAAGTTATATAAACATAACTCCAAAACCAATCATGCAATCTGTCTAAAAATGCCTGTAATATTGAATCTATGTGAGTTTTACCAGAATCAGGATTTCGGTAAAGTTTACAAATACAAAAAATAGGTTTTACTTATAATGACAGTATAACTGCCACACTAAATATGACAGTTATTTAAACATAACTCCTAAACCACAAATGCAAAATGGCTAATAATACCTGGAGTAATGTATCTTTAAGAGTTTTACTGGAAAATATATATTTTGTAAGGTTTGCAAAGACACAAGTTAGTTTTTTTTACTCAAAATGACAGTATAACTGTCATATTTAATATGAAAGTTATATAAACATAACTCCAAAACCAAACATGCATTATGTCTAAAAATACCTGTAATATTGTATCTATTCTACTCAGTGGCCTAGTGGTTAGAGTGTCCGCCCTGAGATCGGTAGGTTGTGAGTTCAAACCCCAGCCGAGTCATACCAAAGACTATAAAAATGGGACCCATTACCTCCCTGCTTGGCACTCAGCATCAAAGGTTGGAATTGGGGGTTAAATCACCAAAAATCCCGGGCGCGGCACCGCTGCTGCCCACTGCTCCCCTCACCTCCCAGGGGGTGATCAAGGGTGATGGGTCAAATGCAGAGGACAAATTTCACCACATTCATTGGTACTTTAACTTTAACTTTAACTTTTAACTTTTTAACTTTATGTGATTTTTACTAGAATCAGTTGTTTTGTAAGGTTTGCAAATAGAAAAATTGGGTTTTACACACTATGACAGTATACTGTCACACTCAATATGACAGTTATTTAAACATAACTCCTAAACCACAAATGAAAAATAGCTAATATTGCCTGGATAAATTTATCTTTGTGAGTTTTACTGGAAAAATAATATTTTGTAAGGTTTGCAAAAACAAGAAGTAGTTTTTTACTCAATTTGACAGTAATGTCCTTAGAGTCCTGAGATATTGCGAAAAAAAAACATCCATCCATCCATCCATCCATCTTCTTCCGCTTATCCGAGGTCGGGTCGCGGGGACAGCAGCTTAAGCAGGGAAGCCCAGACTTCCCTCTCCCCAGCCACTTCGTCCAGCTCCTCCCAGGGGATCCCGAGGCGTTCCCAGGCCAGCCGGGAGACATAGTCTTCCCAACGTGTCCTGGGTCTTCCCCGTGGCCTCCTACCGGTCGGACGTGCCCTAAACACCTCCCTAGGGAGGCGTTCGGGTGGCATCCTGACCAGATGCCCGAACCACCTCATCTGGCTCCTCTCGATGTGGAGGAGCAGCGGCTTTACTTTGAGCTCCCCCCGGATGGCAGAGCTTCTCACCCTATCTCTAAGGGAGAGCCCCGCCACCCGGCGGAGGAAACTCATTTCGGCCGCTTGTACCCGTGATCTTGTCCTTTCGGTCATAACCCAAAGCTCATGACCATAGGTGAGGATGGGAACGTAGATCAACCGGTAAATTGAGAGCTTTGCCTTTCGGCTCAGCTCCTTCTTCACCACAACGGATCGATACAGCGGCCGCATTACTGAAGACGCCGCACCGATCCGCCTGTCGATCTCACAATCCATTCTTCCCTCACTCGTGAACAAGACTCCGAGGTACTTGAACTCCTCCACTTGGGGCAGGGTCTCCTCCCCAACCCGGAGATGGCACTCCACCCTTTTCCGGGCGAGAACTATGGACTCGGACTTGGAGATGCTGATTCTCATCCCAGTCGCTTCACACTCAGCTGCGAACCGATCCAGCGAGAGCTGAAGATCCTGGCCAGATGAAGCCATCATCTGCAAAAAGCAGAGACCTAATCCTGCAGCCACCAAACCAGATCCCCTCAACGCCTTGACTGCGCCTAGAAATTCTGTCCATAAAAGTTATGAACAGAATCTGTGACAAAGGGCAGCCTTGGCGGGGTCCAACCCTCACTGGAAACATGTCCGACTTACTGCCGGCAATGCGGACCAAACTCTGGCACTGATCATACAGGGAGCGGACCGCCACAATCAGACAGTCCGATACCCCATACTCTCTGAGCACTCCCCACAGGACTTCCCGAGGGACACGGTCGAATGCCTTCTCCAAGTCCACAAAACACATGCAGACTGGTTGGGCAAACTCCCATGCACCCTCAAGGACCCTGCCGAGAGTATAGAGCTGGTCCACAGTTCCACGACCAGGACGAAAACCACACTGTTCCTCCTGAATCCTAGGTTAGACTATCCGGCGTAGCCTCCTCTCCAGCACACCTGAATAGACCTTACCGGGAAGGCTGAGGAGTGTGATCCCACGATAGTTAGAACACACCCTCCGGTTCCCCTTCTTAAAGAGAGGAACCACCACCCCGGTCTGCCAATCCAGAGGTACCGCCCCCGATTTCCACGCGATGCTGCAGAGTCTTGTCAACCAGCATCCAGAGCCTTAAGGAACTCCGGGCGGGTCTCATCCACCCCCGGAGCCTTGCCACCGAGGAGCTTTTTAACTACCTCAGCAACCTCAGCCCCAGAAATAGGAGAGCCCACCACAGATTCCCCAGGCACTGCTTCCTCATAGGAAGACGTGTTGGTGGGATTGAGGAGGTCTTCGAAGTATTCCCTCCACCGATCCACAACATCCGCAGTCGAGGTCAGCAGAACACCATCCTCACCGTAAACGGTGTTGATAGTGCACTGCTTCCCCTTCCTGAGGCAGCGGATGGTGGTCCAGAATCGCTTCGAAGCCGTCCGGAAGTCGTTTTCCATGGCTTCCCCGAACTCCTCCCATGTCCGAGTTTTTGCCTCCGCGACCGCTGAAGCCGCACTTCGCTTGGCCTGTCGGTACCTGTCCGCTGCCTCAGGAGTCCTATGAGCCAAAATAACCCGATAGGACTCCTTCTTCAGCTTGACGGCATCCCTCACCGCCGGTGTCCACCAACGGGTTCTAGGATTACCACCACGACAGGCACCAACTACCTTGCGGCCACAGCTCCAATCAGCCGCCTCGACAATAGAGGTGCGGAACATGGTCCATTTGGACTCGATGTCCAGCACCTCCCTCGTGACATGTTCAAAGTTCTTCCGGAGGTGGGAATTGAAACTCTCTCTGACAGGAGACTCTGCCAGACGTTCCCAGCAAACCCTCACAATGCGTTTGGGCCTGCCAGGTCTGTCCAGCATCCTCCCCCACCATCGCAGCCAACTCACCACCAGGTGGTGATCGGTAGAAAGCTCCGCCCCTCTCTTCACCCGAGTGTCCAAAACATGAGGCTGCAAATCCGACACCCTTATGTTTGAACATGGTGTTCGTTATTGACAATCTGTGACGGGCACAAAAGTCCAATAACAAAACACCGCTCGGATTCAGATCCGGGCAGCCATTCTTCCCAATCACGCCTCTCCAGGTTTCACTGTCGCTGCCAACATGAGCGTTGAAGTCCCCCAGTAGAACGAGGGAATCACCCGGGGGAGCACTCTCAAGTACTCCCTCGAGTGAATCCAAAAAGGGTGGGTACTCTGAGCTGCGGTTTGGCACGTAAGCGCAAACCACAGTCAGGACCCGTCCCCCACCCGAAGGCTGAGGAAAGCTACCCTCTCGTCCACCGGGTTGAATTCCAACATGCAGGCTCTGAGCCGGGGGGCAACAAGAATGGCCACCCCAGCCCGTCGCCTCTCACTGCCGGCAACGCCAGAGTAGAAGAGAGTCCAGCCCCTCTCGAGAGAACTGGTTCCAGATCCCTTGCTGTGCGTCGAAGTGAGTCCGACTATGTCTAGTCGGAACTTCTCCACCTCGCGCACTAGCTCAGGCTCCTTCCCCCCCAGCGAGGTGACGTTCCACGTCCCAAGAGCTAGCTTCTGTAGCCGAGGATCGGACCGCCAAGTGCCCTGCCTTCGGCTGCCGCCCAGCTCACATCGCACCCGACCTCTATGACCCCTGCTATGGGTGGTGAGCCCATTGGAGGGGGAACCCACGTTGCCTCTTCGGGCTGTGCCCGGCCGGGCCTCATGGGGACAGGCCCGGCCACCAGGCGCTCGCCATCGTGCCCCACCTCCGGGCCTGGCTCAAGAGGGGGGCCCCGGTGACCCGCGTCCGGGCGAGGGAAATCTGGGTCCATAGTTTTTATTTCTCATTGAGGTCTTCGAGCTGCTCTTTGTCTGATCCCTCACCTAGGACCAGTTTGTCTTGGGAGACCCTACCCGGACAACGTACCTCCTAGGATCATTGGGACACGCAAACTCCTCTACCACGGTAAGGTGGCAGCTCAGAGAGGAGAAAAAAACGATAAAAATGTATTCAAAGTGTAAACCACGATAGTTGGAACACACCCTCCGGTTTAAAGAGAGGAACCACCACCCCGGTCTGCCAATCCAGAGGTACCGCCCCTGATGTCCACGCGATGTTGCATTGTCTTGTCAACCAAAACAGCCCCACAGCATCCAGAGCCTTAAGGAACTCGTGGCGGATCTCATCTCCTCATCTCTTGCCACCGAGGAGCTTTTTAACTACCTCAGCAACCTCAGCCCCAGAAATAGGAGAGCCCACCACAGATTCCCCAGGCACTGCTTCCTCATAGGAAGACGTGTTGGTGGGATTGAGGAGGTCTTTGAAGTATTCCTTCCACCGATCCACAACAGCCGCAGTAGAGGTCAGCAGCACACCATCCTCACCATACACGGTGTTGACAGTGCACTTCTCCCCCACCCCGAGGCGGCGGATAGTGGTCCAGAATCGCTTCGAAGCCGTCCGGAAGTCGTTTTCCATGGCTTCCCCAAACTCCTCCCATGTCCAAGTTTTTGCCTCCGCGACCGCTCAAGCCGCACTTCGCCTGGCCTGTCGGTACCTGCCCGCTGCCTCTGGAGTCCCATGAGCCAAAGGGACCCGATAGGCTCTTTCTTCAGATTGACGGCATCCCTCACTGCTGGTGTCCACCAGCAGGTTCTAGGATTACCGCCACGACAGACACCAAACACCTTGCGGCCACAGCTCCAATCAGCCGCCTCGACAAGAGAGGCACGGAACATGGTCCACTCAGACTCAATGTCCAGCACCTCCCTCGTGACATGTTCAAGTTCTTCCGGAGGTGGGAATTGAAACTCTCTCTGCTCTGCTAAGCGTTCCTAGCAAACCCTCACAATGCGTTTGGGCCTGCCAGGTCTGTCCGGCATCCTCCCCCCCACCATCGGAGCCAGCTCACCACCATGTGGTGATCGTAGAAAGCTCTGACCCTCTCTTCACCCGAGTGTCCAAAACATGAGGCCGAAAATCCGATGGCACAACTACAAAGTCAATCATGGAACTGCGGCCGAGGGTGTCCTGGTGCCAAGTGCACATATGGACACCCTTATGTTTGGACATCGTGTTTGTTATGGACAATCCGTGACGAGCGCAAAAGTCCAATAAGAAAGCACCACTTGAGTTCAGACCCGGGTGGCCATTTTTCCCAATCACGCCTCTCCTGCAATGTTCCCTCTAAGGTGC
Source organism: Entelurus aequoreus (assembly GCF_033978785.1). Taxonomy (NCBI): domain Eukaryota; kingdom Metazoa; phylum Chordata; class Actinopteri; order Syngnathiformes; family Syngnathidae; genus Entelurus; species Entelurus aequoreus. The sequence goes on along the minus strand of NC_084752.1, from coordinate 32,657,074 downwards.
GCGCCTGTGCAATTGTGCACTGCTCAAGCGTCCTCTGCGCACGGCAAATCTACGCCACGCACAAAATCAAATAAAAAAATAAGCGCACCTGGCACCTGTTTTTGATTGATTATTTGCACTGTTAATGGACTTTTGTGGCACCCCCAAAGTGCCAGAAAGTCCTCATAGTGAAGAGACAAATGGTTGCCACATAAGTCATTAAGGCATTTTGATTGATTTTACAGACAAGTGCGTGTCAGGCGGCGAAAGGTGTGCGCCGGATTTCGTCATGACCAAACACCATAAAGTGTAATTAACGTCAATTAGATGTTTTGTAGACCGCATTGACCTGTGCAAGAAATTTCAAGTCAGTCCTCCACTTTTAGTTTCAAATTGTAGGGTTTCATAACAGCGCCGCAATGTGGTGTAAAACTTGATTTAAATAAGATACAGGTGAAATGTAAGGAGAAATAGTTACAATGCTGACACTATTAACACAAAGCTGCCATTGCCCAAAAAATAATAATGAATCAAATCTAATATTGTTGTGAGTTGTAGACTTATTGAGGGCTCCAATTACTTCATATCAAATATTCCACTTTGAAATATTTTTGGGGGGAATATTGCATTTTTTGTGTTTGCCATGAAAAAAAAAGTTTCTAATGGCACAAAGAGCATCAAACAAACAAAAATCCAAAAAAATCTTACAATCAAATCTGAAATTAATCTACAGATTAAAGCATTGAAAGTTAAAAAAAATAATACTTAAATGATGTATGAATTATTTTTAACACTTTTATCAGTGGGGCCCTTTTGATCCCTGAGATATTGTCAGGATTCTCACTGACAGTTGGGTTATGTTTTGTTTTTCTCTCTGTGTTTGTTTTGTTTACTGTCAGCGCTGTTATTTTGGTTCCTTTTCCTGCATGTCTCCCTGAGCGCTTGTTTCCCCCACCTGTACCTGATTGGCAGTCTGGCACACCTGGTGGCAATTGCCAATCAGACTCCAATTTGTACCTGCCTCTCCCTCCAGTTAGTCCTGGAGTATTGTTTGCTGTATACTGTGGACTGCTTGCTGTCTCCAGCTCTCCCTGGTTACTCTTCTCTTGTTAGCTGTTTCTTGTATGCTGTGATCTATTCCCTGGTTCCTGATTCCTGTTCCTGTTTGCTGTTTCCTGTCTCCTGGTTCCTGGTTTGTGTTTTACCTGCATTTTTTTGGACAGTAAAACGATGTTTTCCTGCACCAAGCCTGCCATCTCTGCAGCTTGGGGTTTGTCACCACCACTTCCTGACAGATATTTCATAGGATTTGTTGTAAAAAATAATAACGAATTAAATCCAATATTGTTATGAATTATTGACCTATCGAAGACTCCAATTACTTCATATCAAATATTCCACTTTGAATTATTTTTTGGGGAGAGTATTGCATATTTTGTGTGTTGCCATGAAAAAAAAAAGTTTTCAATGACACAAAGGGCATCAAACAAACCAAAAAATAGATAAATAAAAACTTACAATCGAATCTGAAGTCCATCTAGGGATTAACACGTTGAAAGTTAAAAAAAAATAATAAAAAATAAATAATGTATGACTTATTTCTAAAAGTTTTATCAGTGGGGCCCTTTTGGATCCCTGAGAATTTTCGAGGGATACTTCACATCAAATATTCCACTTTGAATTTTTTTTTTAGTGGGGAAATATAGCATATTTTTGTTGTATTTGCCATAAAAAAGGTTGTCTGTTGTTGTTTGTTTTTTTGTTTCAACAAAAATGGCAAAAAACATTTAGAATAGAAAAGAACAGAATAGATAGTACTTTATTGATCCCTGGGGGAAATTCAGTTTAATTTAAATTTTACATTTTTTTTTAACTTTATATCGTCAGATTTAAAGTTTATCTACAGATTCAAGCGTTGAAAAAAACAATAATGTATGACTTAGTTGTAAAATGTTTATGCTGGGACCCTTCCAGGTCCCCTGGATCAAACTCTGTGTTGTTTAAAAATAAATAAAATATCAAAATGGCCCTTGCATTCTTTGATTTTCCAGTGGGAAATGTTTGGACACCCCTGGTTTATACCATGCAAAATTTAACAAAATTATTTGTCATTGTTATTTACCATGTTAATGTTTATTTTATTTTAATTATTTATCCATCCATCCATCCATTTTCTACCGCTTGTCCCTTTTGGGGTAGCGGGGGGTCGCTGGAGCCTATCTCAGGTGCATTCGAGCGGTAGGCGCCTGGACAAGTTGCCACCTCATTATACAGGTTGGGCCAACATATGTATAGAGTTTATAAATTAACTTTTTTTTTTTTTTTTTTTAAATGAAACTGTGCTTAATAAAAACATTTTTTTATATAATGTAAACATATAAAATGTGTCAGAAAAGTGCCAGAACTGATGTCTTCAAACATATACAGCAACTTACAAGTTTAACTGTTTCTATGACAGAGCTCATAACTCAAAACACTCCCATTGAAATGAATTGGAATCAATTTACTTGATGGGGTTTATCTAGATATGTTGCAGATATGTCAATCCCATCTTTAAAAAGTTATAAATACCTTATTTATGTTTTTAAATTTTTAGGTTTTTATAAGTGTAACCAAATCCATTCAATAATTTTTTGAGCATAAGTGTGTGTGGCGATGGGGCGGTTTTCAGGAGTCTAGTGTATGGGGCACCAGAATTTGGTGCTACGCCCCTGGGAGCCAATGTAATTTTCTGGTTTGCTTGGTCCACTGCCACTTCCGTTGGGTCCGTCACTTCTGTTGACGCTTAAAGGCCTACTGAAATGAATTTTTTTTTATTTAAACGGGAATAGCAGATCCATTCTATGTGTCATACTTGATCATTTCGCGATATTGCCATATTTTTGCTGAAAGGATTTAGTAGAGAAAATCGATGATAAAGTTCGCAACTTTTGCTCGCTGATAAAAAAAAACCTTGCCCCTACCGGAAGTAGCGTGACGTCACAAGCGGTAGTGCTGCTCACAATTCCCCGTTGTTTGCAATGGAGCGAGAGATATTCGGAGCGAGAAAGCGACGATTACCCCATTAATTTGAGCGAGGATGAAAGATTCGTGGATGAGGAACGTTAGAGTGACGGACTAGAATGCAGTTCAAGAGATATCTTTTTTCGCTCTGACCGTAACTTAGGTACAAGCTGGCTCATTGGATTCCACACTCTCTCCTTTTTCTATTGGGGATCACGGATTTGTATTTTAAACCACCTCGGATACTATATCCTCTTGAAAATGAGAGTCGAGAAGGCGAAATGGACATTCACAGTGACTTTTATCTCCACGACAATACATCGACGAAGCTCTTTAGCATGAGCTAACGTGATAGCATCTGTCTCAAATGCAGATAGAAACAAAATAAATAAATCCCTGACTGGAAGGATAGACAGAAGATCAACAATACTACTATCAGGAGACACCGAACCAAACACTGGACATGTAAATACACGGTTAATGCTGTGCCGCCTGTCGAAGCCTGGCAATGCTGTTGCTAACGACGCTAACTTAGCAACGGGACCTCGTCAGAGCTATGCTAAAAACATTAGCTATCCACCTACGCCAGCCAGCCCTCATCTGCTCATCAACACCCGTGCTCACCTGCGTTCCAGCGATCGACGATGCGGTCGGCGGCCCGGAGAAGTAGGAAGTCAAGGTGAGGTCGCCGGCGCTAGCGTCTGCTATCCAACAAAGTCCTCCTTGTTGTGTTGCTACAGCCAGCCGCTAATACACCGATCCCACCTACAACGTTCTTCTTTGCAGCCTCCATTGTTCATTAAACAAATTGCAAAAGATTCACCAACACAGATGTCCAGAATACTGTGGAATTTTGTCGAAGAAAACAGAGCTCTGGTATTGTGTCCAATAGGGTCCAAACACTTCCGCGGACCTCGCGACGTCACGCGCATACGTCATCCTCCAAAGGCGTTTTGAACCGGGAGTTCCCCGGGAAATTTAAAATTGCACTTTATGAGTTAACCCGGTCGTATTGGCATGTGTTGCAATGTTAAGATTTCATCATTGATATATAAACTATCAGACTGCGTGGTCGGTAGTAGTGGGTTTCAGTAGGCCTTTAATGTTGTTGTGGTGTTGCTTAATGTTCCCAGCAGGCACAAGACATTGATACAAAGTTGATTATACATGCATGTCCTTTAAAACTGACTTTGAAACAACTTTGCAAATTACCGTATTTTCCGCACCATAAGCCGCACCTAAAAACCAAAATTTTTCTCAAAAGCTGACAGTGCGGCTAATAACCCGGTGCGCCTTATATATGGATTAATATTAATATTTATTTTCATAAAGTTTAGGTCTCGCAACTACGGTAAACACCCGCCATCTTTTTTCTCCGTAGAAGAGGAAGCGCTTCTTCTTCTACGGTAAGCAACCGCCCCATAGAAGAGGAAGCGCTTCTTCTTCTACTGTAAGCAACCGCACCCGCCCCCGTAGAAGAAGAAGCGCGCGGATATTACGTTTCATTTCATTTGTGTGTTTCTGCAAAGACCACAAAATGTCTCCTACTAGGAGACACGCGTACAAGGTTCCACTGACTTTTGATATTCCTGTGAACCGCACTGTGGATACAACGGGAACACGTACGGTGAATATTCGCACCACAGGGAATGAGAAGTCGTCTTCACCGTGGTTCTAGCTTGCCATGCTAACGGCCAGAAACTTCCACCCATGGTGATATTCAAAAGGAAGACCTTGCCAAAAGAGAACTTTCCAGCCGGCGTCATCATAAAAGCTAACTCGAAGGGATGGATGGATGAAGAAAAGATGAGCGAAGACACCGGGTGACTTTTTTCACGCAGCTACGTCCCTGTTGATCTACGACTGCATGCGCGTCCACTTCACAGATGGTGTCAAAAAACAAGTGAAGCACACCGAAGAAGAAGAAGAATTCGAGGGATTTGTGGATGAGTAATAACTTCAGAAAGTGAGCAACGTTGAGTTATTGATGTTGCTATTGCTCTGCACTATTTTGAGTGTTACTATTTTTGTGATTGCACATTTGCACATTACATTTTGGGAGTGAACAGAGTTGTTAGAACGCTGGTTTGTAATATATTATTAAAGTTTGACTGACCTATCTGACTGTTTTGTTGACATTCCCTTTAGCGTAGCGTAGGTGCGGCTAATAGCACGGGGCGGCTAATAGGTAAACAGTTTTGAAATATGCCGTTCATTGAACGTGCGGCTAATAACACGGGGCGCCTTATGGTGCGGAAAATACGGTAGTTGTATTTGTAAATTGAACATTGAATCCACGTTGTTGGTTGGGAAATGACCAGATTCCAATGGTCAAATCAACGTGAAAGCCTAACGTTGAATAAACTGTCATGGTCCGGGCGCGCATCACTGCGCATTGATCTGTGCGCGCTCGGAGCTGCGCGCACAGATCCGAGAATGCGAGCGCCCAAAGCGCGCCCCAGACCAGCGGCAGCGAACAGCTGCAATCAATCGCCGGCAATCAGCACACCTGGGACTGATGAGGGCGAGCTGAATAAAGACCAGTGGACCCAAGGATCCTTGCCGGAACTTAACCTCCTGTTGATGTCCCTCTCTTTGTTCCACGTGTCGAGCTGTGCGTCTCGTCATTCCTCGTTTCTCCCCCTGCTTCCTGGACTGACTCTTGGATCTCGACCTCCTGCTTGGACACGGACCTTCTCTGCCTAGCCCCTTTGGATCTGTCCGCTTCCTCACTCATCACTCTGGTATCACTCAGCTATTAATTCCTACACTTAGTCTTATACCATACACACTCTTGGGTTTTTGGTCACACTCCATTCTCTAGTTGATTTTGTATATTGATTATTATTGTGTGTGTGTGTATATATATATATATCAGTGGAGGCTCCTCCATAGAGGTGGAGGAGGCCTGGCCTCCCCAATAATTTGAGAGAAGAGAGAGATTTAAAAAAAACAATAAATATATTTATTTTATTTATTTATTTTAACAAAAAACATATTTTTTATTTTTTATATTCATATTATTTTAGTTTTGTTCATAAATCTAAATGTTCCCATGGCTAAAACCCAATATTGCAATTGTAAAGCAACAGGCCAGATTTCCCTATCAGTTTGTATTAAGGGAGGCCAGGCCTCCCCTAGGAAATTAGCTTCTCATAGAAGTCAATGTAATGCATGCTTTTTCATGCCAATATGTGATTGGCCAGATCACTGAAAATGGGTGGGCAACGGAGGCCTGGCCTCACCATGCATTGTGTCCAGGGCTGAAAGATTGACATTTTGTTCGTCCAATCACATGCTACTGGTTCATTTGGAATCAATCCTTTCCTTTCCTAATCAACACAGAAGCCATTTTGAGAATTCGCCAGCCACTTCAGTCAAACAAACACTCGCCATAGTGGCTACGAGTGTCCTATCAACTTGTGCTTTTCAGGAAATTTAGAGAACACCCCTGGCTATCATCCGTGAAGTTTATAGCTCATATAGCCAAATACTTTTGCTTAAAACGACCTCGGAAATCGGCGAGATTCTGGCGCAATTTAATAGTAAATGAAGCCAGCACCAACCTGTGGAGTGGAGTCCAGGAGAGAGCATGCCGCCCCTCAGCTAAACCAGATGTGAGTTGAACTAATTAGATGTCTCTACCAGTGTTACACCACTAGTTCTCAGTAGTAATAACACTCCATTTTGTCTGTGTTTCTCAGCAGATAAAGCCAACTGGAACCATATTTTTACATATTTTATATTAAATATATTGAATAAAACTACATATGATAAAGAAAGTGTTATCTTATCTTTTTTATATGCTAAACTTGATTAAATTGGTGATTACATGTTGAAGCTGTAGACGAATGAAAAATGTAAGCTAAACAAAATTGTTTTTAACTACATAATTAAAATTCCTGCCTTTTACACATGTTCACTTGGCGTTTATATAACATCCAAATGTCATTTCTCAGCTTAATTATCAGGCAGGCTCATAGACTTACACCAATGTAATTTCTTCAGGAAGGCACAAGGCTAAGCTCTGCACAATGAATTGCATCAGCAAGAACTTTCTGACTGTAGCTTACACTCCAAATAGTATGCCTTTGGCCAGCACAAAGACAGATAAGAGAACAGGGAACATTCCATCGCGAGTGAAGTGAGCAAGCGGAAAAAATTGGCCTCCTCAATTCTGGAAGTCACCAGCCTCCACTGATATATATATATATATATATATATATATATATATATATATATATATATATATATATATATCAGTGGAGGCTCCTCCATAGAGGTGGAGGAGGCCTGGCCTCCCCAATAATTTGAGAGAAGAGAGAGATTTAAAAAAAACAATAAATATATTTATTTTATTTATTTATTTTAACAAAAAACATATTTTTTATTTTTTATATTCATATTATTTTAGTTTTGTTCATAAATCTAAATGTTCCCATGGCTAAAACCCAATATTGCAATTGTAAAGCAACAGGCCAGATTTCCCTATCAGTTTGTATTAAGGGAGGCCAGGCCTCCCCTAGGAAATTAGCTTCTCATAGAAGTCAATGTAATGCATGCTTTTTCATGCCAATATGTGATTGGCCAGATCACTGAAAATGGGTGGGCAACGGAGGCCTGGCCTCACCATGCATTGTGTCCAGGGCTGAAAGATTGACATTTTGTTCGTCCAATCACATGCTACTGGTTCATTTGGAATCAATCCTTTCCTTTCCTAATCAACACAGAAGCCATTTTGAGAATTCGCCAGCCACTTCAGTCAAACAAACACTCGCCATAGTGGCTACGAGTGTCCTATCAACTTGTGCTTTTCAGGAAATTTAGAGAACACCCCTGGCTATCATCCGTGAAGTTTATAGCTCATATAGCCAAATACTTTTGCTTAAAACGACCTCGGAAATCGGCGAGATTCTGGCGCAATTTAATAGTAAATGAAGCCAGCACCAACCTGTGGAGTGGAGTCCAGGAGAGAGCATGCCGCCCCTCAGCTAAACCAGATGTGAGTTGAACTAATTAGATGTCTCTACCAGTGTTACACCACTAGTTCTCAGTAGTAATAACACTCCATTTTGTCTGTGTTTCTCAGCAGATAAAGCCAACTGGAACCATATTTTTACATATTTTATATTAAATATATTGAATAAAACTACATATGATAAAGAAAGTGTTATCTTATCTTTTTTATATGCTAAACTTGATTAAATTGGTGATTACATGTTGAAGCTGTAGACGAATGAAAAATGTAAGCTAAACAAAATTGTTTTTAACTACATAATTAAAATTCCTGCCTTTTACACATGTTCACTTGGCGTTTATATAACATCCAAATGTCATTTCTCAGCTTAATTATCAGGCAGGCTCATAGACTTACACCAATGTAATTTCTTCAGGAAGGCACAAGGCTAAGCTCTGCACAATGAATTGCATCAGCAAGAACTTTCTGACTGTAGCTTACACTCCAAATAGTATGCCTTTGGCCAGCACAAAGACAGATAAGAGAACAGGGAACATTCCATCGCGAGTGAAGTGAGCAAGCGGAAAAAAATGGCCTCCTCAATTCTGGAAGTCACCAGCCTCCACTGATATATATATATATATATATATATATACATATATATATCATACTTGCCAACCCTCCCGTTTTTAGCGGGAGAATCCCGATATTCAGCGCCTCTCCCGACAACCTCCCGACAGAGATTTTCTCCCGACAAACTCCCGGTATTCAGCCGGAGCTGGAGGCCACGCCCCCTCCAGCTCAATGCGGACCTGAGTGGGGACAGCCGTTCTCACGTCCGCTTTCCCACAATATAAACGTGCCTGCGTCATAACATCTACGGCTTTTGGGAGTGCACAACAAGGAGACGGAGCAGAAGAACGAGGAATACAGCCATGGCGACGCCGAGCAAGATGAAGAAATACGCTTACAAGTTCCAAAGCGAATGGAAACAAGAATTTCAATTCATCCAGAACAGTTCGAAGGAGAAGGGGTATGTTGCCTGTAAATTTTGTAGAACAGACTTCTTAATTCAACACGGTGGCCGAAATGATATACTCATTCATGAACGGAGAGCAAAGCACAAGGCGGCGGCAGCGCAGCACCGTTCACAGTCCAGTATTATGGGCCACCTCGCAAAATGGAGACCCGATGGTGTAATATATGCCGAGACAAAGATGACTATGCTGATAGCTGCAAGCAACATCCCATTCTCATTTGCGGATGTTTACAACAAATCCGTGAAGAATATGTACCCGGATTCAGAGATCACTCGCCAGTACTCAAATGGCAGAACAAAAGCGACTCAAATAGTGAAAGGTAAGTGTTTTTTTTTTAGTAAGCAGCAAGTACAGTACAGTTAGTAGAACAACTGTGTTTTCATTACTGTGTATTTGATAGGTGCCATTGCCCCGGAATTGGACAAGGAAGTGATGGAACTTTGCCAAAACCAACCCTTTGGTCTGATGTGTGATGAAAGCACAAACAGAAACACGGATAAAGTATGTATTTTGGATTTACACTTCTCTTGTAAAGTAATGTTGTGGCTGCTGTGAAAATTGCTTTCTAAATATATTTATATATATATATATATATATATTTTTTTTTAAGGAGTTTGTGATATTGGCCAGGGTTTGCAATCCGAAAACTCAGGAGGTGGTGACGAGGTTTCTGCACATGCCAGTGTGCAACATTGGCACAGCAGAGAACCTCTTTGAGTCACTGAACACCGTGCTAAGGTAAATGTAAAGTCGCTTGTGTGTAAATGTAAATATATTACAATATGCTAGGAGACAGACCACTAATAAGTAATGTTGTGCTTTGTTTATTCCTAGTGACAGAAACATTGACTGGAGGAACGTTGTGGCATTTAATAGTGATAATGCCAATGTCATGAAGGGGAAGCACAATTCTGTTGTCAGCAGAATCAAAGACATGCAGCCATCCCTAATTGACATGGGATGCATCTGTCATCTGGTCCAGCTGGCCACAGGATGTGGCATTAAGGCTCTACACCAGCCTATTGAAGACATCCTCATCAGTATATATCCTCACTTTGACATCAGGTAAGCATATTGATAGGCCGCATGTTACACTTGCACATAAGTTAAAACAGAGCCTCTGTGCTACAATTTGACAGTTATTGGATGTCATCTTGGTTCCCTTGCTTTTCACTATTTAACAATATCTTTCCTATTTTTTTTTTAACCTTTCTCAACTTCAGTGCCAAACGTTGCGAAATCTTCAGAGAGTTTGTGGAGTTCACAGACTCAGAAACTCTGAAGATACTCCGATACTGTGCAACCAGGTGGCTCAGCCTGCTGACTTGCATAAACCGGGTGCTCAACCAGTGCGATGCACTGCAGGCATATTTTGCCAGTCAAGAGGATGTGGAGAAGCCTGGCAAGGTGAAGATGCTGGCTGAGCATTTAACCAGCAAGAAGACAAAGTTCTTCTTCCTCTTCCTCTCCCAGGCTCTGACACCACTGGCAGAGTTCAATGTTATGTTTCAGGTCAGCCAGCCTATCAAAAGATTAACTTAAATAATTATGATAATAAATAATGGTGTTATCATAATTTTTTTTATAACTTATAATCAATGTGTTTTTAGGCTGAAGGAGTGATGGTTCATCGGCTGCACCGGGAGATGACCAGCCTGGTGAAAAGAATAATGGGAAGATTTCTCCCTGCCGGCCTTATTGCTGATGTCCCACTGAAGGACATCAAGTTCAAGGATGCCAGCCTACAGTTGCCAGACAGCGGCCTCTTTCTTGGAGAAGCTGAACAAAATTTCTTGGAGGACAACATGGATGAACTTTCCTCCTCTGTCCCAATGATGATGAAGTAAACATGATTATTGTGTTATCCAAAGCTAACTAACTGATATCCCATCATACAATGGCTGTAATTTTTGATCTGATCATGTGTCACAGAGGGCAGTGAGAGACTTTTTTGTAGCTGTGACCACAAAGATGATGACTGCATTCCCCCTCGACAACATCATCCTCCAAAACCTGATTGTGTTGGACCCGGCATCAATTTTCCACAAACTCAGGTGCATCCCCTTTTTTAATTGATGGCAGTAGTTGTTTAATAATCAACTTCAGAAGTTATAGAGCAGGGGTAGGGAACCTATGGCTCTAGAGCCAGATGTGGCTCTTTTGATGACTGCATCTGGCTCTCAGATAAATCCTAGCTGACATTGCTTAACACGATAAGTAATGAATAATTCCGCTGGTCATCACAGTGTTAAAAATAACCACGTATCAACCAGACTACAAAACCATGCAGCATTAAAGGTAAGAAGTATTTGATTTATTATTGGTTACCTTCAGAATAACAATGTTATTAAAAAGAAAAAGAGACTTATTGTACTCTAAAAATGTTGGTCTTACTTAAAAATGCACACACTTAGTTTTATTCAGAGTTAAAGAATATTATATGGCTCTCACGGAAATACATTTTAAAATATTTGGCTTTCATGGCTCTCTCAGCCAAAAAGGTTCCCGACCCCTGTTATAGAGGATAAGACTAGAGAAAGCAATTATATCCCAAGCTCACTTGTGCTTAATTTGCTCATTTTCATTTGCAGTTATGGAGCTAGGAAAAAGTCTGCCGCAGCTGCGATTGGACCTGACCAGCCTCCGGGTACAAGTACTGGAGTACCAATTGCTTGCCAGGGAAGATCTTCCCCAGGAAGCAAGGATTGACCGGTTTTGGGCCATGCTAGAGAGTGATGGAAGATGCACAGGTCACACAGCAATGCATCATCAGAGAGGGTGTTCAGTATGGTTCGAAAAATAGTGACAGAGAATAGAAAGAGGATGGACAGTTCAACCCTTAACTCACTCCTTTCCTGCAAAATAAATTTCACAGATGCTGCCCATAGCTATATTCCTTCAAAGGCTGTGCTTCTGGCTGCAAAGCATTGTACTTTCAAGTACAACAATGAGTAGATGTGTTGTGTGTGTGTGTATATGTGTAAATAAATGAACACTAAAATTCAAGTATTTATTTTATTTATATATATAATAAAATAAATATATATATATATATATATATATATATATATATATATATATATATATATATATATATATATATAGCTAGAATTCACTGAAAGCCAAGTATTTCTATATATATATATATATATATATATATATATATATATATATATATATATATATATATATATATATATATATATATATATATATATATATATATATAAATACTTGAGTTGGTGAATTCTAGCTGTAAAATACTCTCCTCTTAACCACGCCCCCCGCCCCAACCACGCCCCCCACCCCCGACCAAGCCCCCACCCACCCACCTCCCGATATTGGAGGTCTCAAGGTTGGCAAGTATGATATATATATATATATATATATATATATATATATATATATATATATATATATATATATATATATATATATATATATATATATATATATATATATATATATATATAAATAGCGCTTTACTGCCCCCTTGTGGTTCTGTGCCGTAACAACTACCTCCTCCAACTGTAGTGAGTCTCATTCTCCGTTGTGTAGTTTTCACCATGCCGTCGGTTCAGTATTTATTGATAACCTGTGTTGGAAACATGAAACACACACACACAGGTCTCAACTTGTTGGCGGAGTGATATCTGCTCCTTCTCATTCAAAAGTCAGAAGGAAGAGGAAGTAACAAACATTCATTCATATAAAAATAATAAAAAATTAAAATACATTAACAAAAACGTTTTATCACAAAATAATAATAATAATGCACAAATCCACATACCTGTGTTGGAAACATGAAACACACACACACAGGTCTCAACTTGTTGGCGGAGTGATATCTGCTCCTGTGTGATGTAAATACCACGTGTAAACACTCCCAAACAATTCACACAGTCGACGCTCTACTTCTAAATAAACGAAATTGTGCATACAAATTACTTTAAACACATCACTTGTACACACAACATTATTGGGTTAACTTTTAAAGTATCTAGAACGTTTAGGAAGAATATTTACAATATGAAGAAACACGGAGCAGTGAAGAACTATTACCTTCTCATTCAAAAGTCCGAAGGAAGAGGAAGTAAAGCAATCGAAATTTTCTGGGCCTGCCTGTCGGGTGGGGGTCGGCGCCTCAGGCTACTGCATCCGGACTGCGTGTCTGGAGCTCCTGGGTCCCGCCGTCCATCCCTTCCGGGTGCCCGTCTTGGTTGGGGCCTGCTGGGTCTGGTCCCTGCGTCTACTGTGGCGGCTTGGTGCTGCAGGGTATTCCGAGGTGCTGCGAGTCGGCCAGTTGTTGGGGTAGCGACCTTGTGTGTCAGCATGTCTGTGATCTTCTTTTAATTCTTTTTTTATTTATTTATTTATTTATTTTATTTTTTTATATAAATAGATTTAATTATTTATTTATTTATTTTTTTCCCTTTTTTTTTTTTTCCTTTTTTTTTCCTTTTTTTTAAATATATTTTATTAATATTATTTTTATTATGTATTTATTTATTTTATTTATTTATTCCCCTACCTCAGGGGGGGGGACTCGGCGGGGCGGTTGCTGGTTGTTCCATCTCCATCGTTGGGGTCCCTGCGGGTGGGGTGGGTGGTTCCTGTGGCCCCGTGCTGGGTGGTCCTGTGGCGGCCGGCTTGGGTGGGGTGGCCGTGGGCTGGCCTCGCCGCGCTCTCCGGGGGTGGGGGGGGGGGGGGGGGGCTCGTGGGGGCCCTGTTGCCGGTGGGGCGGGGCGGTCCTCCCGTCCGGTTGCGGGGGGTCTCCGGGCCCCTCGGGCGGGGCGTCCCGCCTTTCTGTCCGTGTGGGGTGTGGTCTCTCGCTGGCTTGGGGTCTGGCTGCCCCCTGTTTTTCCCGTGCCTTGTCCTCTGCCGGGTGCGTCTGTCTGCGGCCTGCTGCTGGCCCTTGTGGGCGGCACGGTGGGCCAGGCTCTGGGGTTCCTGTCGCTGTCCGGCTTGGCTGCGTGGGGGCGGTGGCCCCTGGTTCCCTGGGCACCACACCTACTGTTTGTGGGATGGGTTCTCGGGGAGGCTGGGGCCGTACTCTGGCTCCCGCACACACTGGGAGTCAAATGTATTGTACATGCAAATTCACATATACTCACACACATACATACAGACATACATAGGTACCTACGCTCCCACATACATATACAAATAAATACAGTACATATTTACACACTCAAAGTTCGTACATCCACACGCACATTCATTATACAAACATACTGTATACACACACTGTACATATACATTCACTGTAAAAACATACATATACACATACTGTACATATACATTCACTGTACAAACACACACATACACATACTACACATACATTCACTGTACAAACACACACATACATATACTGTACATATACATTCACTGTACAAACACACATTTACACATACTGTACATATACATTCACTGTTCAAACACACATACTGTATACACATACTGTACATATACATTCGCTGTACAAGCACACATACACATACTGTACATATACAAGTACATATGCACACATACACTCATGCACATAATCACGTTTCATCAAACATATATTAACGTTGTTGCCCTAGGGTAAACTGGGTATAACACATGGCACACTGACAAAGCTTAACCTATTAGACTATAACAATCTACAAGGTTAAGGTTGCTTCTCTTTCTTCCCCTCCATTTTTCTGCATTCTTTCGTATCTCAAGTTATCATTACGTATATGTATTGTTGCATTTGAACAATGTATTGTTGATAATAAAGGTAAAGTACTGGTATTGTTTATTATCAATAGCACTATTTCTATTGGTATTCATATTGCTCCATTTTTAGTGTAATAATGCTCATTGTCATTTCTGTATTTTTTTTTTTTTAAATTTTCGCTAACTGCTTATTTGCTATTACTTTTACCATCATATTTGTACATGTCGTATTTGCTGATGTTGTTGTTGTTGTTGTTGTGTTTGCTGTTGTTGTTTTTGTCTCTCTGTCTAGTCCCCACAATTCCCCCCTCTGTCTTCCTTTTTCTCTCTTTCTATCCCCTCCTGCTCCGGCCCGGCTGCACCAAATGATAATATAAATACATTTAATAAAGTCAAAATACAAGTAAGGCAACAAGAGAAGTATCCTACACTTCTCTTTTGTAAAGTAAATCTGAACAGCCGATATGGGCATCTACATCTGCTATATGATTTGCCCGAGAAGCTGGGCAGGACATTATAAAAAAAAAAAGAAAAAAAAAAAAAAAAAAAAAGAAAAAACAGCAAAGACACTTCCCGCACCGGACATCCGGTTCTTCAAAATAAAAGCGATACTTCAAAATAAAATATAACACCCTGTCTAGTTCATAATATAGCGCAACAACATCACACTATTACACAACCATAACATAAACATAATGTTGTTTCAACGTTGTATTTGTATTGTAGAATTTTGGTTAGGAAATGACCAAAATTCAATAGTCAAATCAACATCAGAACTCCACATTGAATAAATGTCGTCAAAAAGCATGCTGTTTCAACGTTGTATTTGAATTGTGAAATTTTGGTTGGGAAATGACCAAATTTCACTGGTCAAATCAACGTCATAACCAGACGTTGAAGACATGTTGTCAAAAAGCATGTTGTTTCAATGTTGTATTTATGTTGTAGAATATTGGTTGGGAGATGAGCAAAATTCAATGGTCAAATCACTATCAGAACTCGACATTGAATAAACATCGTCAAAAAGTATGTTTCAACGTTGTATTTGTATTGTAGAATTTTGGTTGGGAAATTACCAAAATGTAATGTTCAAATCAACGTCATTGATTAAATGTCGTCAAAAAGCATGTTTCAACGTTAGGTTTGAGTTGCTCAACATCAGGACCTAATTAAACAAGTTCTCAACATTGTTTCAATGTCTTGTGCCTGCTGTGAACGTCCTAATATTGGTGCCGTATCAGAAGTGAAAAAGTCTTATCGAGAAAACCCCACTTTAAATAGCTGTCTTTAGCCCCCAGCCCATTGGCACATTTTTACTTTGGCCTTTGGAGGCAAAAAGTTTGGGCTCCCTTGGTCTGGGCATGGTCTTCTCTCCAACGCTGGTATGGCTACCGTTTGTAGGATAAGTTGTTCATCTTCAATCCTGGTCTCCTCCCCTTATTCAGACAAAAGAACCTGGGAGGACTTGGCCCTTCGAAGGAGGAACCCCAAACAGGATCAACAGTCACGCCTCCTTTCAGGACAGGGGTGTCAAACTCAAATACAGAGTGGGCCAAAATGTAAAACTGAACAAAGCCGCGGGCCAAGGTTGAACAAATAAACCTTTTAATAGGGACCCAAACAAGTTTTGCATTGAATATTGAACAAGCAAGGCTTATATAACTTTATAGTGACATGCAAAATCCTGTCAGGACGTGGACTATGGATTGTTCGTTTTCCCGAGATGCAAGAATAGTTGGAGTGGACATCGGATGAAGGTAGGTACATGATTCAATAATGACTATAAAAAGGTACAAATAAAAGGTGCGCACATGGCGGAGACAAAAAATTGGCTAAGAAAACAAATTTAGCACAAAGGCAGAAACTATGAACATGAAACTAAAGTCACTAACTGTGGCATTAATAACAAAAACTTACTTGGCAGAGCAGAAGTCTATGGCATGGAACACGTGATCAATGGAGTAACAGGGGTAGTAACGATAATGTCACCAGACCGACCAACAGAAAAAGACAGGCTTTAATAACAGTGACATGATTAGTGACAGGTGTGTGAGTCCAAACGTGGAACAGGTGAAACTAATGGTTGCTATGGTGACAAAACAAGGGAGTGACAAAGCAGGAACCAAAAAGAGTTCAAAAACCAAACAGAACATAACTTAAAGGCCTACTGAAACCCACTACTACCGACCACGCAGTCTGATAGTTTATATATCAATGATGAAATCTTAACATTGCAACCCATGCCAATACGGCCGGGTTAACTTATTAAAGTGCAATTTTAAATTTCCCGCTAAACTCCCGGTTGAAAAAGCCTTCGGAGGATGACGTATGCGCGTGACGTAGCCCGGGGAACAGAGGTATGCCTTCCCCATTGAATACAATACAAAAAAGCTCTGTTTTCATTTCATAATTCCACAGTATTCTGGACATCTGTGTTGGTGAATCTTTTGCAATTTGTTTAATGAACAATGGAGGCTGCAAAGAAGAACGTTGTAGGTGGGATCGGAGCGGCTGGCTGTAGCAACACAACAAGGACTACTTACTTGGATAGCAGACGCCTAGCCGATGCTAGCAGACCCACCGCACGGATGATCGGGTGAAGTCCTTCGCCGCGCCGTCGATCGCTGGAACGCAGGTGAGCACGGGTGTTGATGAGCAGAGCAGATGAGGGCTAGCTGGTGTAGGTGGAGCGCTAATGTTTTTATCATAGCTCTGTGAGGTCCGGTTGCTGAGTTAGCCTTAGTGTCATTAGCAACAGCATTGTTAAGCTTTGCCAGGCTGAGATCTATTAACAGTGTAGTTACATGTACATGGTTTAATAGTATTGTTGATCTTCTGTCTATCCTTCCAGTCAGGGATTTATTTATTTTGTTTCTATCTGCATTTGAGACAGATGCTATCACGTTAGCTCATGCTAAAGACCTTCGTCGATGTATTGTCTTGGAGATAAAAGGCACTGTGAATGTCCATTTCGCGTTCTCGACTCACATTTTCAAGAGGATATAGTATCCGAGGTGGTTTAAAATACAAATCCGTGATCCACAATAGAAAAAGGAGAGAGTGTGGAATCCAATGAGCCCGTTGTACCTAAGTTACGGTCAGAGCGAAAAAAAATATGTATTTCACTGCATTCTAGTCCGTCACTCTAATGTTCCTCATCCACAAATCTTTAATCCTCGCTCAAATTAATGGGGTAATTGTCGCTTTCTCGGTCCGAATAGCTCTAGCTGCGTTGAAAACAATAGGAAAATATGAGGGAGTGAACAACTGACAACGTCACGCTACTTCCGGTAGGGGCAAGGTTTTTTTTTATCAGAGACCAAAAGTTGCGAAGGTTGTTCTATACTAAATCCTTTCAGCAAAAATATGGCAATATCGCAAAATGATCAAGTATGACACATAGAATGGATCTGCTATCCCCGTTTAAATAAAAAAAAATCATTTCAGTAGGCCTTTAAACAAAACATGATCCCAGACATGACAAATCCAGTTTCAAATAATAATAATAATAATTAAAAAATATCAATGGCATATCAAATAAAATTTAAATAAAGATTGATGCTTGTTCATTAATGTCGGGGCTTAGGCTTTGAGCTGAGGCAACCTTCATTATCCAATCAGTCAGACGTATCCTGTGAGACGTTTTCGTCATCTTCATTGAGGAGAAAAGTTGCTCACATAGATAAGTGCTGGCGAACATGGAGAGCAATTGAGGAGCTTGGGTGCGGAGCTGAGACATTGTGTCAGGGATGAATTGTGGCGCCAACAGCATCATACTTTGACTTCAGCGTGTCATCACACTGGAGTTCAATCAGCTCCATTTGGCGGTTAGTTGCTGCTTTTTCCACATCAACTGCGAAGGGACTACTAAGAAGTTCAAATCCACATTTCTGACCATCAAAGTCGCCAAATAGTCGGCTAAACTCAGCGCCAAGTACACTGAGTTTTTCAGCAAACTGCGCACACGGCGGTAGAGATCTGCGTTATTATGGTTTGGCAGCAGGGGAAATGGCCAAGGTTTCCTTGCAGCAGCTGATTCTCCCACAGGCAGACTTTAGTTTTAAAAGCTCTCACTGACGAGTACATATCTGTGATGATGCGGCCCCGCCCCTGTAGCTGCAGGTTCAGCGCATCAAGATGGCTTGAGATGTCACACAGAAAGGCCAGCTCACACAGAAACTCTTGCTCCCGTAGCTCTGCTGTGTCCTTCCCTTTGCTTTGCAGAAACTGACATATTTCTTCACTCAGCGGGGGGTGGGGGGGTTGGTGGTAGCGGGGGGTGTATTTGTAGCATCCCGGAAGAGTCAGTGCTGCAAAGCGTTCTGGGTATTTGTTCTGTTGTGTTTATGTTGTGTTACGGTGCGGATGTTCTCCCGAAATGTGTTTGTCTTTCTTGTTTGGTGTGGGTTCACAGTGTGGCACATATTTGTAACAGTGTTAAAGTTATTTACGCGACTACCGTCAGTGTGATCTGTATGGCTGTTGACCAAGTATGTCTTGCATTCACTTGTGTGTGTGTGTGTGTGTGTGTGCGTGCGTGCGTGCGTGTGTGTGTGTGTGTGTGTGTGTGTGTGTGTGTGTGTGTGTGTGTGTGTGTGTGTGTGTGTGTGTGTGTGTGTGTGTGTGTGTGTGTTGGCACGCTGTTTGTATGGGGGAAAAGTGGACAAGACGACAGGTTGTAAAGAAGACGCTAAGGGCGATGCCTTTAAGGCACGCCCCCAATATAGATGTCTGGATTTCACTGAAATTCAGGAGTCTCCCGGGAAATCGGGAGGTTTGGCAAGTATGTTAGCGGTGAATGCGGTGTTACAGCGGCTAAGCCGCTGTATAGTACCGGCGGGCCAGCTCTAATGTTAATTTGATATTGCCTCAAGGGCCAAATGAAATTACACGGCGGGCCAAATTTGGCCCGCGGGCCAGAGTTTGACACCCATGGTTTAGGAATTATGTTGGAATACATTTGTATTGCTTTTTTCACATTATCTCAGGTTTCTAAAAACATTACGGTCATATTGAGTAAAAAACAACTTTTTGTGTTTGCAAGCCTTAAAAAAGCCTATGTTTCCAGTAAAACTCACAAGGATTCATTATTTTAGGCATTATTAGCCATTTTTTTAAAGCCTGATTCTAGTAAAACACACATAGATACAATATTACAGGCATTTTTAGACATAATGCACGTTTGTTTTGGAGTTATGTTTATATAACTTTCATATTTAGTATGACAGTTGTACTGTCATATTGACTAAAAAAAAAAATTGTGTCTTTGCAAACCTTACAAAAGAAAATGTTTCTAGTAAAACCCAAAAAGATACATTTCTTCACACATTATTAGACATTTTGCATGTTTGGTTCAGGAGTTATGTTGGAATACATTTGTATTGCTTTTTTCGCATTATATCTGGATTCTAAGAACATTATTGTCATATTGGGTAAAAAAACTACTTTTTGTGTTTGCAAACCTTAAAAAAAGAATATGTTTCGATTAAAACTCCCAAGGATGCATTATTTCAGGCATTATTAGCCATTTTTCATGAGTGGTTTAGGAGTTATGTTTAAATAACTGTCTTATTGAGTGTGACAGTATACTGTCAAAGTGAGTAAAACCCAAATGTTGTATTTGCAAACCTTACAAAAACAATTGATTCTCGTAAAACTCATATGGATTCAATATTACAGGCATTTTTAGACATTTTGCATGTTTGGTTTAGAAACTATGTTGGAATACATTTGCATTGCTTTTTTCGCATTATCTCAGGATTCTAAGAACATTACGGTCATATTGAGTAAAAAAAATACTTTTTGTCTTTGCAAGCCTTAAAAAAGCATATGTTTCGAGCAGTGGCGTGCAGTCACTAGAGGCAGGGGAGGCACGGCCTCATCTGCCATCATGGAAAGAAGAAAAAAAGTAAAAAGAAAAAAATAATAATTAAATTGTTATATGTATCCAGTGATTATACTAAAGTTATTTTCCATTTAACTTCACCAGTTTTAGATTATTTTTATTTTTACATTTGCCGTTCAAATACTGAGAAGAGACGGTGCAGTGATCAGCAGCCAGTTGAGGCACGTCACTGCGTTGTGCCTCAACATGGATTGTGTGCAATGACTCGGCTAACTGCTGGCCTGCTGTGCAGTGAGACCGTATTGCTATATGAATTATATTATACATTTCCATAGTTTAGTTAGCTGAGGTATATAATGTACAGTGTATTTTGTCAACAACTGTATGTGTGTAACGTATTTCTTGTGCTGAGCGATCATAATACTGCTGCGAAGACGCACTGTGAGAGGCTCGTCTCATAACTCCGCCTCCTGGTGCCAAGCATCTCCACCGCAGAATGCACCGCCCGACGGGAGCGCCGCGGCCAAACCAACCAAAGCCCGCACCCAAACCCTCCACGTGCAAGACCGAATCCACCCAAAAAAAGTCACTTAACAAGAAGCCAAAAAGTGCAAAAACAACAATGCTCGCGCGGCGCGCCGGAGGAGCCGTGAACAGGGACACAACATTAGGTACACCTGCAGACTGCAGCACGTATTGCATATTTCATTCATTCACAACTCTTCCAACACGAACACCACTGTTCCCGCACTTATAAGTAAAGGTAAGACCATAATAACAGATTTTTTATTAAATGTGCTTTTTTGTGTGCTACAGTTTGTAAGTGTAAAGTTAAAGTTGAGTTAAAGTACCAATGATTGTCACACACACACTACGTGTGGTGAAATTTGTCCTCTGCATTTGACCCATCCCCTTGTTCACCCCCTGGGAGGTGAGGGGAGCAGTGGGCAGCAGCGGCGCCGTGCCTGGGAATAATTTTTGGTGATTTAACCCCCAATTCCAACCCTTGATGCTTAGTGCCAAGCAGGGAAGAATGCTGGTATGAGCTTTTAAACATAACCCGTTAACTGCTGCCAATCAAATGGTGAATAAGATACTCTTTAGGGTTCATAAGTTTGTAAATCTGACTGTGATGAAGTCAGTGCCTCACCTGACATGAACCTCACTGCAAGCCACTGGTTTCAAGTAAAACTCACAAGGATGCATTATTTCAGGCATTATTAGCCATTTTTTTAAAGCCTGATTCTAGTAAAACTCACATAGATAAAATATTACAGGCATTTTTAGACATAATGCATGTTTGTTTTGGAGTTATGTTTATATAACTTTCATATTTAGTATGACAGTTGTACTGTCATATTAAGTACAAAAAAAAAAAAAAACGTGTTTCTTTGCAAACCTTACAAAATATTTATTTCCGGTAAAACTCACAAAGATACATTTCTCCAGGCAATATTAGCCTTTTTTCATGTATGGTTTAGGAGTTATCTTTAAATAACTGTCATATTGAGTGTGTACTGTCATAGTGAGTAAAACCCAATTTTTGTATTTGCAAACCTTACAAAAACAACTGATTCTAGTAAAAAATCACATAGACAAAATATTACAGGCATTTTTACACATAATGCATGTTTGATTTTGGAGTTTTGTTTATATAACTTTCATATATAATATGACAGCTATGCTGTCATATTGAGTAAAAAAAACTAACTTTTGTCTTTGCAAACCTTACAATATTTTGTTTTCCAGTAAAACTCAGAAAGATACATTACTTCAGGCATTATTAGCCATTTTGCATGTGTAGTTTAGGAGTTATGTTTGAATACATCTGTTTTGCTTTTTTCACATTATCTCAGGATTCTAAGAACAATAATGTCATATTGAGTAAAAAAAACTACTTTTTGTGTTTGCAAGATTTAAAAAAGCATATTTTTGGAGTAAAACTCCCAAGGATGCATTATTTCAGGCATTATTAGCCATTTTTTATGTGTGGTTTAGGAGTTATGTTTAAATAACTGTCATATTGAGTGTGACAGTATACTGTGTGTGTGTGCAGAAAACATCGCACAGGGCGATGTGATGCGTCTAGTGCAGTAGCCTTGGAGTAGTAGTACCTGTAGTTAGTGCATGCTGCATGCCGCTTTTGCTTGCTATGCTGCATGCTGCTTCTGCCTGATACTCATTGCTTTCAGCTAGTGCCGCCGGCTAGCCCTCTGTCTCAGAGGGCGAAAAGAGGAGCCGAGTGCATAAGCCTCCTCAGCCGGTACATAGCCTCTCCATTGTCAAGACTCGTACATGCCTCCTCGTGGCCACACACGGTAACTGGAACCTCGCGGTTCCAGGCTAAGTTGTACGGGATCTCGGAGCAGCAGGGGGCCCCAGAGACGGGGCATGCAGGCCCACCGGTGTGTGGACATGCCCTGGTGCCCAGTCAACCCCTGTCCCAGCTATGGGTAAATAACCCCAGCTATGGGCGAATAGTGAAAACCGCCTCAACGGTGGACCAGGCGGAAGATGGCGGCAGCGGAATGCACCACAACGGCTGGGAAGGCGGATGAAGGCTGCAGCAAAGACGGGTCCCCAGTCGTCTTGGTCTCCATGCCACTGGACCCTGGCCCGCTCAATGCCAAGGACTGTGTGGTGGCTGACCGTGCACCAGTCTCCCCACATTAAAAGATTCCACGCACAGGCGTCCTCCATATAGGAGGACAGTCATACTCGTTTCGAGTGACCGCCGACGACGACTGTCATAGCGAGTAAAACCCAAATTTTGTATTTGCAAACCTAACAATTGATTCTCGTAAAACTCATATGGATTCAATATTACAGGCATTTTTAGACATTTTGCATGTTTGGTTTAGGAACTATGTTGGAATACATTTGTATTGCTTTTTTCGCATTATCTCAGGATTCTAAGAACATTACGGTCATATTGAGTAATAAACTACTTTTTGTGTTTGCAAGCTTTGTAAAAGCATATGTTTCGAGTAAAACTCACAAGGATACATTATTTCAGGCATTATTAGCCATTTTTTGAAAGCCTGATTCTAGTAAAACTCACATAGGTACAATATTACAGGCATTTTTAGACATGATACATGTTTGTTTTGGAGTTATGTTTATACAACTTTCATATTTAGTATTACAGTTGTACTGTCATATTAAGTAAAAAAAAACAAAAAACTTTTGTCTTTGCAAACCTTGCAAAATATGTATTTCCAGTAAAACTCACAAAGATACATTTCTCCAGGCAATATTAGCCTTTTGTCATGTATGGTTTAGGAGTTATGTTTAAATAATTGTCATATTGAGTGTGTACTGTCATAGTGAGTAAAATCCAATTGTTGTATTTGCAAACCTTACAAGAACAACTAATTCTAGTAAAAAAATCACATAGATACAATATTACAGGCATTTTTACACATAATGCATGTTTGATTTTGGAGTTTTGTTTATATAACTTTCATATATAGTATGACAGCTATATTGTCATATTGAGTAAAAAAAACAAACTTTTGTCTTTGCAAACCTTACAATATCTTTTTTTCCAGTAAAACTCAGAAAGATGCATTACTTCAGGCATTATTAGCCATTTTGCATGTGTGGTTTAGGAGTTATGTTTGAATACATTTGTTTTGCTTTTTTCGCATTATCTCAGGATTCTAAGAACAATAATGTCATATTGAGTAAAAAAACTACTTTTTGTGTTTGCAAGATTTAAAAAAGCATATGTTTGGAGTAAAACTCCCAAGGATGCATTATTTCAGGCATTTTTAGCCATTTTTCATGTGTGGTTTAGGAGATATGTTTAAATAACTGTTATATTGAGTGTGACAATACTGTCATAGTGAGTAAAACCTATTTATTGTATTTGCAAACCTTACAAAAACAAGCGATTCTAGTAAAACTCATATGGATTCAATATTACAGGCGTTTTTAGACATTTTGCATGTTTTGTTTAGGAACTCCTCTCTGAGCTGCCACCTTACCATGGTAGAGGAGTTTGCATGTCCCAATGATCCTAGGAGCTATGTTGTCCGGGGGCTTTATAACCCCTGGTAGGGTCTCCCAAGACAAACTGGTCCTAGCTGAAGGATCAGACAAAGAGCAGCTCGAAGACCTCAATGAAAAATAAAAACTATGGACCCAGATTTCCCTCGCCCGGACGCGGGTCACCGGAGCCCCCCTCAGGAGCCAGGCCCGGAGGTGGGGCACGATGGCGAGCGCCTGGTGGCCGGGCCTGTCCCCATGGGGCCCAGCCGGGCACAGCCCGAAGAGGCAACGTGGGTCCCCCCTCCAATGGGCTCACCACCCATAGCAGAGGTCATAGAGGTCGGGTGCGATGTGAGCTGGGCGGCAGCCGAAGGCAGGGCACTTGGCGGTCCGATCCTCGGCTACAGAAGCTAGCTCTTGGGACGTGGAACGTCACCTCGCTGGGGGGGAAGGAGCCTGAGCTAGTGCGCGAGGTGGAGAAGTTCCGGCTAGACATAGTCGGACTCACTTCGACGCACAGCAAGGGCTTCTGGAACCAGTTGTCTCGAGAGGGGCTGGACTCTCTTCCACTCTGGCGTTGCCGGCAGTGAGAGGCGAAGGGCTGGGGTGGCAATTCTTGTTTCGCCCCGGCTCAGAGCCTGCATGTTGGAGTTCAACCCGGTGGACGAGAGGGTAGTTTCCCTCCGCCTTCGGGTGGGGGAACGGGTCCTGACTGTGGTTTGGGCTTACGCGCCAAACCGCAGCTCAGAGTACCCAGCCTTTTTGGATTCACTCGAGGGAGTACTTGAGAGTGCTCACCCGGGTGATTCCCTCGTTCTACTGGGGGTCTTCAACGCTCATGTTGGCAGCGACAGTGAAACCTGGAGAGGCGTGATTGGGAAGAATGGCTGCCAGGATCTGAACCCGAGCGGTGTTTTGTTATTGGAATTTTGTGCCCGTCACAGATTGTCCATAACGAACACCATGTTCAAACATAAGGGTGTCCATATGTGCACTTGGCACCAGGACACCCTAGGCCGCAGTTCCATGATCGACTTTGTAGTTGTGTCGTCGGATTTGCGGCCTCATGTTTTGGACACTCGGGTGAAGAGAGGGGCGGAGCTTTCTACCGATCACCACCTGGTGGTGAGTTGGCTGCGATGGTGGGGGAGGATGCCGGACAGACCTGGTAGGCCCAAACGCATTGTGAGGGTTTGCTGGGAACGTCTGGCAGAGTCTCCTGTCAGAGAGAGTTTCAATTCCCACCTCCGGAAGAACTTTGAACATGTCACGAGGGAGGTGCTGGACATTGAGTCCGAATGGACCATGGTCCGCGCCTCTATTGTTGAGGCGGCTGATTGGAGCTGTGGCCGCAAGGTAGTTGGTGCCTGTCGTGGCGGTAATCCTAGAACCCGTTGGTGGACATCGGCGGTGAGGGATGCCGTCAAGCTGAAAAAGGAGTCCTATCGGGTTCTTTTGGCTCATAGGACTCCTGAGGCAGCGGACAGGTATCGACAGGCCAAGCGGTGTGCGGCTTCGGCTGTTGCGGAGGTAAAAACTCGGACATGGGAGGAGTTCGGGGAAGCCATGGAAAACAACTTCCGGACGGCTTCTAAGCGATTCTGGACCACCATCCGCCGCCTCAGGAAGGGGAAGCAGTGCACTATCAACACCGTGTATGGTGAGGATGGTGTTCTGCTGCTGACCTCGACTGCGGATGTAGTGGATCGGTGGAGGGAATACTTCGAAGACCTCCTCAATCCCACCAACACGTCTTCCTATGAGGAAGCAGTGCCTGCGGAATCTGTGCTGGACTCTACTATGTCTTGGGTTGAGGTTGCTGAGGTAGTTAATAAGCTCCTCGGTGGCAAAGCCCCGGGGGTGGATGAGAGCCGCCCAGAGTTCCTTAAGGCTCTGGATGCTGTGGGGCTGTCTTGGTTGACAAGACTCTGCAGCATCGCGTGGACATCGGGGCGGTACCTCTGGATTGGCAGACCGGGGTGGTGGTTCCTCTCTTTAAGAAGGGGAACCAGAGGGTGTGTTCTAACTATCGTGGGATCACACTCCTCAGCCTTCTCGGTAAGGTCTATTCAGGTGTGCTGGAGAGGAGGCTTCGGATTCAGGAGGAACAGTGTGGTTTCCGTCCTGGTCGTGGAACTGTGGACCAGCTCTATACTCTCGGCAGGGTCCTTGAGGGTGCATGGGAGTTTGCCCAACCAGTCTACATGTGTTTTGTGGACTTGGAGAAGGCATTCGACCGTGTCTTTCGGGAAGTCCTGTGGGGAGTGCTCAGAGAGTATGGGGTATCGGACCGTCTGATTGTGGCGGTCCGCTCCCTGTATGATCAGTGCCAGAGTTTGGTCCGCATTGCCGGCAGTAAGTCGGACACGTTTCCAGTGAGGGTTGGACTCCGCCAAGGCTGCCCTTTTTCACCGATTCTGTTCATAACTTTTATGGACAGAATTGCTAGGCGCAGTCAAGGCGTTAAGGGAATCTGGTTTGGCAGCTGCAGGATTAGGTCTCTGCTTTTTGCAGATGATGTGGTCCTGATGGCTTCATCTGGCCAGGATCTTCAGCTCTCACTGGATCGGTTCGCGGCTGAGTGTGAAGCGACTGGGATGAGAATCAGCACCTCCAAGTCCGAGTCCATGGTTCTCGCCCGGAAAAGGGTGGAGTGCCATCTCCGGGTTGGGGAGGAGACCCTGCCCCAAGTGGAGGAGTTCAAGTACCTCGGAGTCTTGTTCACGAGTGAGGGAAGAGTGGATTGTGAGATCCACAGGCGGATCGGTGCGGCGTCTTCAGTAACACGGACGCTGTATCGATCCGTTGTGGTGAAGAAGGAGCTGAGCCGAAAGGCAAAGCTCTCAATTTACCGGTCGATCTACGTTCCCATCCTCACCTACGGTCATGAGCTTTGGGTTATGACCGAAAGGACAAGATCACGGGTACAAACGGCCGAAATGAGTTTCCTCCGCCGTGTGGCGGGGCTCTCCCTTAGAGATAGGGTGAGAAGCTCTGCCATCCGGGGGGAACTCAAAGTAAAGCCGCTGCTCCTCCACATCGAGAAGAGCCAGATGAGGTGGTTCGGGCATCTGGTCAGGATGCCACCCGAACACCTCCCTAGGGAGGTGTTTAGGGCACGTACGACCGGTAGGAGGCCACAGGGAAGACCCAGGACAAGATGGGAAGACTATGTCTCCCGGCTGGCCTGGGAACGCCTCGGGATCCCCCGGGAGGAGCTGGACGAAGTGGCTGGGGAGATTGAAGTCTGGATTTCCCTGCTTAGGCTGCTGCCCCCGCGACCCGACCTCGGATAAGCGGAAGAAGATTGATGGATGGATGGATGGATGTTTAGGAATTATGTTGGAATACATTTTTATTGCTGTTTTCGCATTATCTCAGGATTTTAAGAACATTAATGTCATATTGAGTAAAAAACTACTTTTTGTGTTTGCAAGCCCTAAAAAAGCATATGTTTCGAGAAAAACTCACAAAGATGCATTATTTTAGGCATTATTAGCCATTTTCCGTGTGTGGTTTAGGTGTTATGTTTAATAACTATCTTATTGAGTGTGGCAGTTATAATCTCATATTGAGTAAAAATAACTAACTTGTGTCTTTGCAAACCTTACAAAATAAATAGTTCTAGTAAAACCCACAAAGATACATTTCTTCAAGCATTATTAGACATTTTGCATGTTTGGTTTAGGAGTTATGTTGGAATATATTTGTATTAATTTTTTCGCATTATTTCTGGATTCTAAGAACATTATTGTCATATTGAGTAAAAAGCATATGTTTCGATTAAAACTCCCAAGGATGCATTATGTCAGGCATGATTACCCATTTTTCATGTGTGGTTTAGGAATTATGTTTAAATAACTGTCATATTGAGTGTGACAGTATACTGTCATAGTGAGTAAAACCCAATTTTTGTGTATTTGCAAACCTTATAAAAACAAATGATTCTAGTAAAACTCACATAGATACAATATAACAGGCATTTTTACACATTTTGCATGTTTGGTTTTGGAGTTAAAAGACATGCACCTGGGGATAGGTTGATTGGCAACACTAAAATTGGCCCTAGTGTGTGAATGTGAGTGTGAATGTTGTCTGTCTATCTGTGTTGGCCCTGCGATGAGGTGGCGACTTGTCTAGGGTGTACCCCGCCTTCCGCCCGATTGTAGCTGAGATAGGCTCCAGCGCCCCCCGCGACCCCGAAGGGAATAAGCGGTAGAAAATGGATGGATGGATGGGTTTTGGAGTTATGTTTATATAACTTTCATATTTAGTATGACAGTTGTACTGTCATATTGAGTTAAAAAAAAATAACTTGTGTCTTTGCAAACCTTACAATTAGGGATGTCCAATAATGGCTTTTTGCCGATATCCGATATTCCGATATTGTCCAACTCTTTAATTACCGATACTGATATAAACCGATACCGATATCAACCGATACCGATATATACAGTCGTGGAATTAACACATTGTTATGCCTAATTTGGACAACCAGGTATAGTGAAGATAAGGTACTTTTCAAAAAAAAAAAATTTTTTTAATATATTAAAAACATTTTCTTGAATAAAAAAGAAAGTAAAACAATATAAAAACAGTTACATAGAAACTAGTAATTAATGAAAATTAGTAAAATTAACTGTTAAAGGTTAGTACTATTAGTGGACCAGCAGCATGCACAATCATGTGTGCTTACAGACTGTATCCCTTGCAGACTGTATTGATCTATTTTGATGTATAATGTAGGAACCAGAATATTAATAACATAAAGAAACAACCCTTTTGTGTTAATGAGTGTGAATGAGTGTAAGTGGGGGAGGGAGGTTTTTTTGGTTGGTGCACTAATTGTACGTGTATCTTGTGTTTTTTATGTTGATTTAATCATTTATAAAATATATATATTAAAAATAAAATTAAAAAAAGATACAGATAATAAAAAAAACAATACCGATAATTTCCGATTTTACATTTTAACGCATTTATGAATGATCTTTATTGTCATTGTGCATGTACAGGTACAGGTCCAACGAAATTTAGGTTGCTTTATCGGCCAATAATATCTGCAGGCCAATATTATCGGACATCTCTACTTACAATATATATTTTTTCCAGTAAAACTAACAAAGATACATTACTTCAGGCATTATTAGCCATTTTGCATGTGTGGTTTAGGAGTTATGTTTAAATAACTGTCATATTGAGTGTGGCAGTTATACTGTCATTAAGAGTAAAACCTAATTTTTGTATTTG
Organism: Entelurus aequoreus; assembly: GCF_033978785.1. Taxonomy (NCBI): domain Eukaryota; kingdom Metazoa; phylum Chordata; class Actinopteri; order Syngnathiformes; family Syngnathidae; genus Entelurus; species Entelurus aequoreus. The sequence goes on along the minus strand of NC_084752.1, from coordinate 32,627,304 downwards.
TAAACCTTACCAAAATACCTGATTCTGGTAAAACTCACATAGATTCAATATTACAGGCATTTTTAGACAGATTGTATGTTTGGTTTTGGAGTTATGTTTATATAACGTTAATATTTAGTATCTCAGTTATACTTTCATATTGAATAAAAAAAAATAACATGTCTTTGCAAACCTAACAAAATATAATTTTTCTAGTAAAACTAACAAAGATATATGTCTCAGAGGCATTATTAGCCATTTTGCATGTGTTATTCAGGAGTTTTGTTTGAATACATTTGTTTTGCTTTTTTCGCATTATCTCAGGATTCTAAGAAAAATGGTAATTGGGTTGTACTTGTATAGCGCTTTTCTACCTTTTTAAGGAACTCAAAGCTTGCTCAAGGACACAACGGACATGACTAGGATGTAGAAGGTGGGGATTGAACCAGAAACCCTCATATTGCTGGCACAGCCACTCTCACAACTTAACCACGCAGTCCCCCATTACTGTCATGTTGAGTAAAAAACTACTTTTTGTGTTTACAAGATTTAAAAAAGCATATATTTTGAGTAAAACTCCCAAAGATGCCTTATTTCAGGCATTAATAGCCATTTTTCATGTGTGGTTTAGGAGTTATGTTTAAATAACTGTTATATTGGGTGTGACAGTTTACTGTCATAGTGAGTAAAACCTATTTATTGTATTTGCAAACCGTACAAAAACAACTGATTCTAGTAAAACTCACATGGATTCAATATTACAGGCATTTTTAGACATTTTGCATGTGGTTTAGGAATTATGTTGGAGAACATTTGTATTGCTTTTTTCGCATTATCTCAGGATTTTAAGAACATTGATGTCATATTGAGTAAAAAACTACTTTTTGTGTTTGCAAGCCCTAAAAAAGCATATGTTTCGAGAAAAACTCACAAAGATGCATTTTTTCAGGCATTATTAGCCATTTTCCATGTGTGGTTTAGGAGTTACGTTTAAATAACTGTCTTATTGAGTGTGGCAGTTATACTGTCATATTGAGTAAAAAAAAACAAACTTGTGTCTTTGCAAACCTTACAAATGAAAATGTTTCTAGTAAAACTCACAAAGATACATTTCTTCACACATTATTAGACATTTTGCATGTTTGGTTTAGGAGTTATGTTGGAATACATTTGTATTGATTTTTTCGCATTATCTCTGGATTTTAAGAACATTATTGTCATATTGACAAAAAAAAACTACTTTTTGACAATTGATCTAGTAAAACTCACATAGATACAATATTGCAGGCATTTTCAGACATTTTGCATGTTCGGTTTTGGAGTTATGTTCTTATAACTTTCTTATTCAGTTGTACTGTCATATTGAGTAAAAAATACTAATTTGTGTCTTTGCAAACCTTACAAAATATTTTTTTTTCCAGTAAAACTCACAAAGATACATTACTCCAGGCATTAGAAGTCATTTTGACATTTTGAAAGGTTGACAAGATGGCGGCGCCCTGATGGCAGCAGCTTGCAGACGCTCTTGGAAGTGTAGAGTGATTTGGCAAAAATACACGTCAATTCTGTCAATTTCATGGCTGGCTCACAGCATGGACACTCCGTGGTCACATACGACCGACAGACAATTCTGGATGTGGATAGATCGGGCCGTTATAGACTGAAAGATGCATGTACGGTGGACCTCCTCGCTAGCATGGGAATACTTTGCGGGCTACATCAAGCGGCCTTGAAAGCAGCGGAGTCAAGTACCAGCGGGGACCGTCAATGGAGGAGACGTAAGCGGTGTGAGCGGAAGCAGAAGCGGGGATGCCGAGCGGGGCTAACAACAAAGCGAAAGGCTAATCCTCAAAGAAGCGCGAGTCCGGGTAAGGAGTCATTTAAGGTAGAAATAGCCAGCGCCAGGCTGGATAATCCCTGCACACATAGCAATTCTCTTAGAATAATATACAACTCACATAATGTTTTTTCTGCTGTGACTGTGTCAGAGATAGACATGCATTCTACTGAGGTGGCAAACTATGATGCGTTCAGTTTATCGGAGCACCAAGCAAATAATCTGAAAATTCCCGTCATATCAATTCCTAGCTTTGGTCGAAACTATTTAAAGAGCACTACGCATAATAAACGCAACATTATTAATATTGCTACTACGGATAATTTCAACAAAAACTCGTCAAAACAGCCCACTACCTATAATATGGGCTTTTTAAACATAAGATCATTATCTTCCAAAACGTTATTAGTTAATGAGGTCATTAGAGACAACAATCTTGACGTCGTTGGTCTCGCCGAGACCTGGCTCAAACCAGAGGATTTTTTTGCGCTAAATGAGGCATCTCCTCCTAACTATACGAATGCACATGTTGCCCATCCTCTTAAAAGGGGAGGGGGTGTCACACTAATATACAACAAAAACTTTAGCCTTACACCTAACCTAAATAATAAATATAACTCGTTTGAGGTGCTTACTATGAGGTTTGTCACACCGCTGCCTCTCCACCTAGCTGTTATCTACCGCCCCCCTGGGCCCTATTCGGACTTCATCAGTGAATTCTCAGAGTTTGTTGCTGATCTAGTGACGCACGCCGACAATATAATCATAATGGGGGACTTTAATATCCATATTAATACCCTATCGGACCCTCCGTGCGTGGCGCTCCAGACTATAATTGATAGCTGTGGTCTTACACAAATAATACATGAACCCACGCATCGCAACGGTAATACGATAGATCTAGTGCTTGTCAGGGGTGTCACCACCTCCAAAGTTACGATACTCCCGTATACTAAAGTAATGTCCGATCATTACCTTATAAAATTTGAAGTTCTGACTCATTGTCAACAAACTAATAATAATAATAACTACTATAGCAGCCGCAACATTAATGCTGCCACAACGACGACTCTTGCTGGCCTACTGCCTTCGGTAATGGTACCATTCCCAAATTATGTCTGCTCTATTGATAACCTCACTAACAACTTTAACGACGCCCTGCGCAACACCATTGATAGTGTAGCACCGCTAAAGCTAAAAAGGGCCCATAAAAGGCGCACCCCATGGTTTACAGAAGAAACTAGAGCTCATAAATTATCATGTAGAAAGCTGGAACGTAAATGGCGCGCGACTAAACTTGAGGTTTTCCATCAAGCATGGAGTGATAGTTTAATAACTTATAAACACATGCTTACCTTAGCTAAAGCTAAATATTACTCAAATCTCATCCACCTCAACAAAAACGATCCTAAATTTTTGTTTAGTACAGTAGCATCGCTAACCCAACAGGGGACTCCTCCCAGTAGCTCCACCCACTCGGCAGATGACTTTATGAATTTCTTTAATAAGAAAATTGAAGTCATTAGAAAGGAGATTAAAGACAATGCATCCCAGCTACAACTGGGTTCTATTAACACAGATACGACTGTATATACGACGGATACCGCCCTCCAAAATGGTTTCTCTCTCTTTGATGAAATAACATTAGAGGAATTGTTAAGATGTGTAAATGGGACAAAACAAACAACATGTTTACTTGACCCATTTCCTGGGAAACTTATCAAGGAGCTTTTTGTATTATTAGGTCCATCAGTGCTAAATATTATAAACTTATCACTTTCCTCTGGCACTGTTCCCCTAGCATTCAAAAAAGCAGTTATTCATCCTCTACTCAAAAGACCTAACCTCGATCCTGACCTCATGGTAAACTACCGACCGGTGTCCCACATTCCGTTTATCTCGAAAATCCTCGAAAAAATTGTTGCACAGCAGCTAAATGAACACTTAGCATCTAACAATCTGTGAACCTTTTCAATCCGGTTTCAGGGCAGACCACTCTACGGAGACAGCCCTCGCAAAAATGACTAATGACCTATTGCTAACGATGGATTCTGATGCGTCATCTATGTTGCTGCTTCTTGATCTTAGCGCTGCTTTCGATACCGTCGATCATAATATTTTATTAGAGCGTATCAAAACACGTATTGGTATGTCAGACTTAGCCTTGTCTTGGTTTAACTCTTATCTTACTGACATGATGCAGTGCGTCTCCCATAACAATGTGACCTCGGACTATGTCAAGGTAACGTGCGGAGTCCCCCAGGGTTCGGTTCTTGGCCCTGCACTCTTTAGTATTTACATGCTGCCGCTAGGTGACATCATACGCAAATACGGTGTTAGCTTTCACTGTTATGCTGATGACACCCAACTCTACATGCCCCTAAAGCTGACCAACACGCCGGATTGTAGTCAGCTGGAGGCGTGTCTTAATGAAATTAAACAATGGATGTCCGCTAACTTTTTGCAACTCAACGCTAAGAAAACGGAAATGCTGATTATCGGTCCTGCTCAACACCGACATCTATTTAATAATACCACCTTAACATTTGACAACCAAACAATTACACAAGGCGACTCGGTAAAGAATCTAGGTATTATTTTCGACCCAACTCTCTCGTTTGAGTCACACATTAAGAGTGTTACTAAAACGGCCTTCTTTCATCTCCGTAATATCGCTAAAATTCGTTCCATTTTGTCCACTAGCGACGCTGAGATCATTATTCATGCGTTCGTTACGTCTCGTCTCGATTACTGTAACATATTATTTTCGGGTCTCCCTATGTCTAGCATTAAAAGATTACAGATGGTACAAAATGCGGCTGCTAGACTCTTGACAAGAACAAGAAAGTTTGATCATATTACGCCTATACTGGCTCACCTGCACTGGCTTCCTGTGCACTTATGATGCTACTTTAAGGTTTTACTACTTACGTATAAAATACTACACGGTCGAGCTCCATCCTATCTTGCTGATTGTATTGTACCATATGTCCCGGCAAGAAATCTGCGTTCAAAGAACTCCGGCTTATTAGTGATTCCCAGAGCCCCAAAAAAGTCTGCGGGCTACAGAGCGTTTTCTGTTCAGGCTCCAGTACTATGGAATGCCCTCCCGGTAAAAGTTAGAGATGCTACCTCAATAGAAGCATTTAAGTCCCATCTTAAAACGCATTAGCATACTCTAGCCTTTAAATAGACCCCCCTTTTTTAGACCAGTTGATCTGCCGTTTTCTTTTCTCCTTTGCCCCCTCGCCGGGTTATTCCGGTTCCGGTGACCATGGATGAGGTGCTGGCTGTCCAGAGTTGGAACCCGGGGTGGACCGCTCGCCTGTACATCGGTTGGGGACGTCTCTGCGCTACTGACCTGTCTCTGCTCGGGATGGTCTCCTGCTGGCCCCACTATGGACTGGACTCTCACTGTTATGTTGGATCCACTAGGGACTGTACTTAGAGGGGGGGGTTACCCACATATGCGGTCCTCTCCAAGGTTTCTCATGGTCATTCACATCGACGTCCCTTGTGTGGGCTCTGTGCCGAGGATGTCGTTGTGGCTTGTGCAGCCCTTTGAGACTTTTGTGATTTAGGGCTATATAAATAAACATTGATTTATTGATGATTGATTTTGCATGTGTGGTTTAGGACTTATGTTTAAATATTGAGTGATTAGATTTTTTCGCATCATCTCTGGATTCTAAGAACATTATTGTCATATTGAGAAAAAATAACTACTTTTTGTGTTTGCAAACCTTTAAAAAGCATATGTTTCGATTAAAACTCCTAAGGATGCATTATTTCAGGCATTATTAGCCATTTTTCATGTGTGGTTTAGAAATTATGTTTAAATAACTGTTATATTGAGTGTGGCAGTTATACTGTCATTATGAGTAAACCCTAATTTTTGTATTTGTAAACCTTTCCAAAATACCTGATTCTGGTAAAACTCACTTAGATTCAATATTACAGGCATTTTTAGACATATTTCATGTTTGATTTTGGAGTTATGTTTATATAACTTTCATATTTAGTATGACAGTTATACTGTCTTATAGAATAAAAAAACTAACTTGTGTCTTGCAAACCTTACAAAATATAATTTTTCTAGTAAAACTAAAAAAGATACATATCTCCAGGCGTTATTAGACATTTTGAATGTGTGATTTAGGAGTTCTGTTTGAATATATTTGTATTGCTTTTTTCGCATGATTTCAGGATTCTAAGAACATTACTGTCATATTGAGTAAAAAACTACTTTTTGTGTTTGCAAGATTTAAAAGAGCTTATGTTTCGAGTAAAACTCCCAAGGATGCATTATTTCAGGCATTATTAGACATTTTTAATGTGTGGTTTAGGAGTTATGTTTAAATAACTAACTGTCATATTGAGTGTGGCAGTATACTGTCATAGTGAGTTAAACCTAATTTTTGTATTTGCAAACCTTACAAAAACAACTGATTCTAGTAAAACTCACATGGATACAATATTACAGGCATGTTTAGACATATTGCATGTTTGGTTTTGGAGCTTTGTTTATATAACCTCCTTTCTGAGTTGCCACCTTATCGTGGAAGAGGAATTTGCGTGTCCCAATGATCCTAGGAGCTATGTTGTCCGGGGGCTTCTATGCACCCTGGTAGGGTCTCCCAAGACAAACAGGTCCTAGGTGAGGGATCAGACAAAGACCAGCTCAAAGACCTTTATGAAAAGTACAAATCAAGGACCTAGATTTTTCCTCGCCCGGACGCGGGTCACCGTGGCTCTCCTGTGGAGCCAGGCCCAGAGGTGGGGCACGATGGCGAGCGACTGCTGGCCGGGCCTGTCCCCAAGGGACCCAGCTGGGCTCAGCTCGAAGAGGCAACGTGGGTCCCCCCTCCAGTGGGCTCACCACTCATGGGCTGGGTCATAGAGGTCGGGTTCAGTGTGAGCTGGGCGGCAGCTGAAGGCAGGGTACTTGGCGGTCCGATCATCGGCTATATAAGCTAGCTCTTGGGATGTGGAACATCACCTCGCTGGGAGGGAAGGAGCATGGTGTGCGAGGTGAAGAAGTTCCGGCTAGATATAGTTGGACTCACTTCGACGCACAGCAAGGGATCTGGAACCTGTTCTCTCGAGAGGGGTTGGACTCTCTTCCACTCTGGCGTTGCAAGCAATGAGACGCGACGATCTGGGGTGGCAATTCTTGTTGCCCCCCGGCTCAAAGCCTGCACGTTGACTTTAACCCAGTTGACGAGATGGTAGCTTCCCTCCGCCTTCGGGTTGGGGGACGGGTCCTGACTGTTGTTTGTGTTTACGCACCAAACAGCAGCTCAAAGTACCCACTCTTTTTTGGATTCCCTTGAGGGAGTACTGGAGAGTGCTTCCTCGGGTGATTCCCTTGTTCTGCTCGGGGACTTCAGCGCTCATGTTGGCAACGACTTTGAAACCTGGAGAGGCGTGATTGGGAAAAATGGCCACCCGGATCTGAACTCAAGTGGTGTTTTGTTATTGGACTTTTGTGCTCGTCACGGATTGTCCACAACAAACACAATGTTCAAACATAAGGGTGTCCATATGTGCACTTGGCACCAGGACACCCTCGGTCGCAGTTCCATGATTGACTTTGTAGTTATGTCATCGGATTTGCGGCCTCATGTTTTAGACACTCGGGTGAAGAGAGGGGCATAGTTTTCTAACGATCACCACCTGGTGGTGAGCTGGCTCCGATGGTGGCAGGCCCAAACGCATTGTGAGGGTCTGCTGGGAACGCCTAGCAGACTCTCTCCTGTCAGAGAGAGTTTCAGTTCCCACCTCCGGAAGAACTTGAACATGTCACGAGGGAGGTGCTGGACATTGAGTCTGAGTGGACCATGTTCCATGCCTCTCTTGTCGAGGCGGCTGATTGGAGCTGTGGCCGCAAGGTGTTTGGTGCCTGTCGTGGCGGTAATCCTAGAACCCGCTGGTGGACACCAGCAGTGAGGGATGCCATCAATCTGAAGAAAGAGCCTATCGGGTCCCTTTGGCTCATGGGACTCCAGAGACAGCGGACAGGTACCGACAGGCCCAGCGAAATTCGGCTTGAGCGGTCGTGGGGGAAAAAAACTCGGACATGGGAGGAGTTTGGGGAAGCAATGGAAAACGACTTCCAGACAGCTTCGAAGCGATTCTGGACCACCATCCGCCGCCTCGCGGTGGGGGAGCAGTGCACTGTCAACACCGTGTATGGTGAGGATGGTGTGCTGCCGACCTCTACTGCAGCTGTTGTGGATCGGTGGAGGGAATACTTCGAAGACCTCCTCAATCCCACCAACACATCTTCCTATGAGGAAGCAGTGCCTAGGGAATCTGTGGTGGGCTCTCCTGTTTCTAAGGCTGAGGGTGCCGAGGTAGTTAAAAAGCTCCTCGGTGGCAAGGCCCCGGGGGTGTATGAGATACGCCCGGAGTTCCTTAAGGCTCTGGATGATGTGGGGCTGTCTTGGTTGACAAGACTCTGCAACATCGCGTGGACATCGGAGGCGGTACCTCTGGATTGGCAGACCGGGTTGGTGGTTCCTCTCTTTAAGAAGGGGAACCGGAGGGTGTGTTTCAACTATTGTGGATCACACTCCTCAGCCTTCCCGGTAAGGTCTATTAATGTATACTGGAGAGGAGGCTACGCCGGATAGTCGAACCTCGGATCCAGGACGAACAGTGTGGTTTTCGTCCTGGTTGTGGAATGGTAGACCAGCTCTATACTCTCGGCAGGGTCCTTGAGTGTGCATGGGAGTTTGCCCAACCAGTTTACATATGCTTTGTGGATTTGGAGAAGGCATTCGACCGTGTTCCCCCGGGAAGTCCTTTGGGGAGTGCTCAGAGAGTATGGGGTATCGGACTGTCTGATTGTGGTGGGTCACTCCCTGTATGATCAGTGTCAGAGCTTGGTCCGCATTGCCAGCAGTAGGTCGGACCCGTTTCCAGTGAGGGTTGGACCCGGCCAAGGCTGCCCTTTGTCACCGATTCTGTTCATAACTTTTATGGACAGAATTTCTAGTCGCAGTCATGGCGTTGAGGGGATCCGGTTTGGTGGCTGCAGGATTAGGTCTCTGCTTTTTGCAGATGATGTGGTCCTGATGGCTTCAACAGGCCAGGATCTTCTGCTCTCATTGGATCGGTTCGCAGCCGAGTGTGAAGCAACTGGGATGAGAATCAGCACCTCCAAGTCCAAGTCCATGGTTCTCGCCCGGGAAAGGGTGGAGTGCCATCTCCAGGTTGGGGAGGAGTTCTTGCCCCAAGTGGAGGAGTTCAAGTACCTAGGAGTCTTGTTCATGAGTAAGGGAAGAGTGGATCATGAGATTCACAGGCGGCGTCTTCTATATTGAGGACGCTATATCGATCCGTTGTGTTGAAGAAGGAGCTGAGCCAGAAGGAAAAGCTCTCAATTTACCGGTCGATTTACGTTCCCATCCTCACCTATGGTCATGAGCTTTGGGTTATGACCGAAAGGACAAGATCACGGGTACAAACGGCCGAAATGAGTTTCCTCCGCCGGGTGGCGGGTCTCTCCCTTAGAGATAGGGTGAGAAGCTCTGTCATCCGGGAGGAACTCAGAGTAAAGCCGCTGCTCCTCCACATTGAAAGGAGCCAGATGAGGTGGTTCGGGCAAGTTCTCAGGATGCCACCCGAACGCCTCCCTATAGAGGTGTTTAGGGCAAGTCCGACCGGCAGGAGGCCACGGGGAAGACCCAGGACACATTGGGAAGACTATGTCTCCCGGCTGGCCTAGGAACGCCTTGGGATCCCCCGTGAAGAGCTGGACGAAGTGGCTAGGGCGAGGGAAGTCTGGGCTTTTTTTGTTAGGCTGCTGCCCCTGCAACCCGACCTCGAATAATAACCTTACCAAAATACCAGATTCTAGTAAAACTCACATGGATACAATATTACAGGCCTTTTTAGACATTATGCATGTTTGGTTTTGGAGTTATGTTTATATAACTTTCATTTATAGTATGACAGCTATACTGTCATATTGAGTAAAAAAAACTAACTTGTGTCTTTGCTAACCTTACAAAAGATGATTTTGCTAGTAAATCTCACAAAGATACATTTTTTCATGCATTATTAGACATTTTTTTATGTTTGGTTTAGGAGTTATGTTGGAATACATTTGTATTGCTTTTTTCGCATTATCTCAGGATTCTAAGAACATTACTGTCATATTGAGTAAAAAACTACTTTGTGTGCTTGCAAGATTTAAAAAAGCATGTGTTTCGAGTAAAACTCCCAAGGATTCATTATTTCAGGCATTATTAGCCATTTTTCATGTGTGGTTTAGGAGTTATGTTTAAATAACTGTCATATTGAGTGTGGCAGTTATACTGTCATATTGAGTAAAAAAAATAACTTGTGTCTTTGCAAACCTTACAAAAGAAAACGTTTCTAGTAAAACTCACAACGATTCATTATTAGCCATTTTTCATGTGTGGTTTAGGAGTTATGTTTAAATAACTGCCATATTGAATCATTATGTGTAAAACCTAATTTTTGTATTTGCAAACCTAACAAAAACATCTGATTCTTGTAAAAATCACATAGATTCAATATTACAGGCATTTTTAGACATTTTGCCTGTTTGGTGTAGGAGTTGTATTCGTATTGTTTTTTCACATTATCTCAGGATTCTAAGAAGATTACTGTCATATTGAGTAAAAAAAATCGTTTTTAATTTTGCAAACCTTACAATTTAAAATGTTTTCTAGTAAAATTTACAAACATACATTTCTCCAGGCAATATTAGCCATTTTGCATGTGTGGTTTAGGAGTTTTGTTTAAATAACTGTCATATTGAGTGTGACAATATACTCTCATAGTGAGTAAAACCCAATTTTTGTATCTGCAATTGTCTGATAATGCGTGAAGAAATGTATTTTTGTGAGTTCTACTAGAAACATTTTCTTTTGTAAGGTTTGCAAAGACACAAGTTAGGTTTTTTTTACTCAATATGACAGTTAACTGCCACACTCAATATGACAGTTATTTAAACATAACTTCTAAACCACACATGAAAAATTACTAATAATGCCTGAAATAATGCATTCTTGTGAGTTTACTCGAACATATGCTTTTTTAAAGCTTGAAAAAACAAAAAGTAGTTTTTTACTCAATGTGACAGTAATGTTCTTAAAATCCTGAGATAATGCGAAAAAAGCAATACAAATGTATTCCATCATAATTCCTAAACCAAACATGCAAAATGTCTAAAAATGCCTGTATTTTTGAATCCATGTGAGTTTTACTAGAATCAGTTGTTTTTGTAAGGTTTGTAAATACAAAAAATAGGTTTTACTCACTATGACAGTATACTGTCACACTCAATATGACAGTTATTTAAACATAACTCCTAAGCCACACATGAAAAATGGCTAATAATGCCTGAAATAATGCATCCTTGGGAGTTTTACTCGAAACATATGCTTTTTTAAATCTTGCAAACACAAAAAATAGTTTTTTTTTACTCAATATGACTGTAATGTTCTTAGAATAGTGAGATAATGCGAAAATAGCAATAAAAAATGTATTTAAACATAACACCTAAACAACACAGGCAAAATGGCTAATAATCCCTGTAAACATGTATCTTTGTTAGTTTTACTAGAAAAATGATCTTTTGTAAGGTTTGCAAAGACACAAGTTAGTTTTTTTTACTCAATATGACAGTATATCTGTCATACTATAAATAAAAGTAATATAAACATAACTCCATAACTGAACATGCAATATGTCTAAAAATGCCAGTAATATTATGTTTTTATTTTATGTGAGTTTTACTAGAATCAGTTGTTTTTGTACGGTATGCAAATACAAAAATTAGGTTTTACTCACTATGACATTATACTGTCACACTCTATATGACAGTTATTTAAACATAACACCTAAACCACACATGCAAAATGGCTAGTATTGCCTGGAGAAATGTATCTTTGTGAGTTTTACTGGAAAACAATTATTGTGTAAGGTTTGCAAAAACAAAAAGTAGTTTTTTACTAAATATGACTGTAATGTTCTTAGAATCCTGAGATAATGCGAAAAAAGCAATAAAAAATGTATTTAAACATAGGTCCTAAACAAAACATGCAAAATGTTTAATAACTCCTTTAATATTGAATTAATGTGAGTTTTATTAGAACCAGTTGTTTTTGTAAGGTTTGCAAATACAAAAATTTGGTTTTACTCAGTATAACAGTATACTGTCACACTCAATATGACAGTTATTTAAACATAACTCCTAACCACACATGAAAAAATGGCTAATAATGCCTGAAATAATGCATCTGGGAGTTTTATTCGAAACATGCTTTTTTAAAATCTTTCAAACACAAAAAGTAGTTTTTTACTCAATATGACAGTAATGTTCTTAGAATCCTGAGTTAATGCGAAAAAAGCAATAAAACATTTATTTAAACATAACTCCTAAACAATACATGCAAAATTGCTAATAAAGCCTGGAGACATGTATCTGTTAGTTTTACTAGAATAATCATCTTTTGTAAGGTTTGCAAATACACAAGTTAGTTTTTTGTATTCAATATGACAGTATAACTGTCATACTAAATATGAAAGTTATATAAACATAACTCCAAAACCAAACAAGCATTATGTCTAAAAATGCCTCTAATATTGTATCTATGTGAGTTTTAACAGAATCAGGTATTTTGGTAAGGTTTACAAATACAAAAATTAGGTTTTACTCACTATGACAGTATACTGTCACACTCAATATGACAGTTATTTAAACATAACTCCTAAACCACACATGCAAAATGGCTAAAATGCCTGTAGAAATGTATCTTTGTGAGTTTTACTGGGAAAAAATATTTTGTAAGGTTTGTAAAGACACAGGTTAGTTTTTTTACTCAATATAACAGTATAGCTGTCATACTATATATGAAAGTTATATAAACATAACTCCAAAACCAAACATGCATTATGTCTAAAAATGCCTTTAATATTGTATCTGTGTGAGTTTTACTAGAATCAGTTGTTTTTGTAAGGTTTGCAATTACAAAAATTAGGTTTTACTCACTATGACAGTATACTGTCACATTAAATATGACAGTTATTTAAACATAACTCCTAAACAACACATGCAAAATGGATAATAATGCCTGGAGAAATTTATATTTGTTATTTTTACTAGAATAATGATCTTTTGTACGGTTTCCAAAGACACAAGTTAGTTTTTTTACTCAATATGACAGTATAACTGTCATACTAAATATGAAAGTTATATAAACATAACTCCAAAACCAAACATGCATTATGTCTAAAAATGCCTGTAATATTGTATCCATGCGAGTTTTACTAGAATCAGTTTTTTTTGTAAGGTTTGCAAATACAAAATATGGGTTTTACTCACTATGACAGTATAACCGCCACATTCAATATGACAGTTATTTAAACAAAGCTCCTAAACAACACATGCAAAATGGCTAATAATGCCTGGAGAAATGTATATTTGTGAGTTTTACTGGAAAACAATATTTTGTAAGGTTTGTAAAGACACAAGTTAGTTTTGTTTTACCCAATACGACAGTATAACTGTCATACTAAATATGAAAGTTATACAAACATAACTCCAAAACCAAACATGTATTATGTTTACAAATGACTGTAATATTGAATCCATGTGAATTTTACTAGAATCAGTTGTTTTTGTAAGGTTTGCAAATACGAAATATGGGTTTTACTCACTATGACAGTATAACTGCCACGTACAATAAAACAGTTATTTAAGCATAGCTCCTAAACCACACATGCTAAATGGCTAATAATGCCTGGAGAAATGTATCTTTGTGAGTTTTACTAGAAAAACAATATTGTGTAAGGTTTGCAAAGACAGAGTTGCGTTTTTTTACTCAATATGACAGTATAACTGTCATACTAAATGCATCCATTTTTTTCCGCTTAACCGAAGTCAGGGATGCGGGGGCAGCAGCCTAAGCAGAGAAGCCCAGACTTCACTCTCCCCAGCCACTTCGTCCAGCTCTTCTCGGGGGATCCCGAGGCGTTCCCTGGCCAGCCGGGAGACATAGTCTTCCCAATGTGTCCTGGGTCTTCCCCGTAAATTGAGAGCTTTTCCTTCTGGCTCAGCTCCTTCTTCACCACAACGGATCGATATAGCGTCCTCATTACTGAAGAAGCCGCACCGATCCGCCTGTGGATCTCACGATCCACTCTTCCCTCATTCGTGAACAAGACTCCTAGGTACTTGAACTCCTCCACTTGGGGCAAGATCTCCCCCCCAACCTGGAGATGGCACTCCACCCTTTCTGGGGCGAAAACCATGGACTCGGACTTGGAGGTGCTGATTCTCATTCCAGTCGATTCACACTCGGCTGCGAACCGATCCAATGAGAGCTGAAGATCCTGGCCAGTGGAAGCCATCAGGACCACACCTTCTGCAAAAAGCAGAGACCTAATCCTGCAGCCACCAAACCGGATCCCCTCAACACCATGACTGTGCCTAACAATTCTGTCCATAAAAGTTATGAACAGAATCGGTGACAAAGGGCAGCCTTGGCGGAGTCCAACCCTCACTGGAAAGGGGTCCGACTTACTGCCGGCAATGCGGACCAAGCTCTGACACTGATCATACAGGGAGCGACCCGCCACAATCAGACAGTCCGATACCCCATACTCTCTGAGCACTCCCCACAGGACTTCCCGGGGGACACGGTCGAATGCCTTCTCCAAGTCCACAAAGCACATGTAGACTGGTTGGGCAAACTCCCATGCACACTCACGGACCCTGCCGAGAGTATAGAGCTGGTCTACTATTCCACGACCAGGACGAAAACCACACTGTTCGTCCTGGATCCGAGGTTCGACTACCCGGCGTAGCCTCCTCTCCAGTACACATGAATAGACCTTACCAGAAAGGTTGAGGAGTGTGATCCACGATAGATGGAACACACCCTCCGGTTCCCCTTCTTAAAGAGATGAACCACCACCCCGGTCTGCCAATCCAGAAGTACCGCCCCCGATGTCCATGTGATGTTATATAAATAAATAAATAAATGGGTTATACTTGTATAGCGTTTTTCTACCTTCAAGGTACTCAAAGCGCTTTGACAGTATTTCCACATTCACCCATTCACACACATTCACACACTGATGGCAGGAGCTGCCATGCAAGGCGCTAACCAGCAGCCATCAGGAGCAAGGGTGAAGTGTCTTGCCCAAGGACACAACGGACGTGACTAGGATGGTAGAAGGTGGGGATTGAACCCCAGTAACCAGCAACCCTCCGATTGCTGGCACGGCCACTCCACCAACTTCGCCACGCCGCCCACGCAGAGTCTTGTCAACCAAGACAGCCCCACAGCATCCAGAGCCGTAAGGAACTCCAGGACAGATCTCATCCACCCCCGGGGTCTTGCCACAGAGGAGCTTTTTAACTACCTTGGCAACCTCAGCCCCAGAAATAGGAGAGCCCACCACAGATTCCCCAGGCACTGCTTCCTCATAAGAAGACGTGTTGGTGGGATTGAGGAGGTCTTCGAAGTATTCCCTCCACCGATCCAAAACAGCCGCAGTAGAGGTCAGCAGCACACCATCCTCACCATACACGGTGTTGACAGTGGACTACAGGCATTTTTAGACATTTTGCATGTTTGGTTTAGGAATTATGATGGAATACATTTTCATTGCTTTTTTCGCATTATCTCAGTATTTTAAGAACATTACTGTCACATTGAGTAAAAAACTACTTTTTGTTTTATCAAGCTTTAAAAAAGCATATGTTCGAGTAAACTCACAAGAATGCATGATTTCAGGCATTATTAGTCATTTTTCATGTGTGGTTTAGGAGTTATGTTTAAATAACTGTCATATTGAGTGTGGCAGTTATACTGTCATTATGTGTAAAACCTAATTTTTGTATTTGCAAAACTTACAAACACAACTGATTCTAGTAAAACTCACGTGGATTCAATATTACATGCATTTATAGACATTTACCATGTTTGGTTTAGGAGTTGTGTTTGAATGCATTTTTATTGCTTTTTTCGCATTATCTCAGGATTTTAAGAACATTACTGTCAATTGAGTAAAAAAATCCTTTTTGTTTTTGCAAATTTTACAAAATATATTTTTTACAGTAAAATTCACAAATATACATTTCTCCAGGCAATCTAAGCCATTTTTCATGTGTGGTTTAGGCGTTATATTTAATAAACTGTCATATTGAGTGTGACAGTATACTGTCATAGTGAGTAAAACCCAATTTTTGTATTTGCAAACCTTACAAAAAAAAATGTTCCCAGTAAAACTGACAAATATACTATACTCCAGGCATTAGAAGGCATTTTGCATGTTTGGTTTAGAAGTTATGTTTAAATAACTGTCGTATTGAGTGTGGCAGTTATACTGTCATTATGAGTAAAACCAAATTTTTGTAATTGTATACCTTACCAAAATACCTGATTCTGGTAAAACTCACATAGACTCAATATTACAGGCATTTTTAGACAGATTGCATGTTTGGTTTTGGAATAATGTTTATATAACATTCATATTTAGTATGACAGTTATACTGTCATATTGAATTAAAAAAACGAACTTGTGTCTTTGCAAATCTTACAAAAGATTTATTATCTCTGGATTCTAAGAACCTTTTTGTCATACTGAGTAAAAAACTACTTTTTTTGTTTGCCAGCCTTAAAAAAGCATATGTTTAAGTAAAACTCACAAGGATGCATTATTTCAGGCATTATTAGCCATTTTTTTAAAAGCATGATTCTAGTAAATGGAGTTATTTTTATATAACTTTCATATTCAGTATGACAGTTGTACTGTCATATTAAGTAAAAAAAAACAAACAAAAAAACTTGTGTCTTTGCAAACCTTACAAAATATTTTTTTTCCAGTAAAAGTCACAAAGATACATTTCTCCAGGCATTATTAGCCATTTTGCATGTGTTGTTTAGGAGTTATGTTTAAATGACTGTCATATTGAGTGTGACAGTATACTGTCATAGTGAGTAAAACCTAATTTTTGCATTTGCAAACTTTACAAAAACAACTGATTCTAGTAAAAATCACATAGATACAGGCATTTTTAGACTTATTGCATGTTTTGTTTTGGAGTTATGTTTATATAACCTCCTTTCTGAGCTGCCACCTTATCGTGGTAGAGGAGTTTGCGTGTCCCAATGATCCTAAGAGCTATGTTGTCCGGGGGATTCTATGCCCCCTGGTAGGGTCTCCCTCACAGGTCCTAGGTGAGGGATCAGACAAAGAGCAGCTCAAAGACCCTTATGAAAAGTACAAATTGAGGACCTAGATTTTTCCTCGCCCGGACGCGGGTCACCGGGGCTCCTCTCTGGAGCCAGACCCAGCGGGAGGGCACGATGGCGAGCGCCTGGTATAAATGCCTCGAAGAGGCAAGGTGGGTCTCCCCTCCAATGGGCTCACCACTCATGGGCTGGGTCATAGAGGTCTGGTGCAGTTTGAGCTGGGCGGCAGCCGAAGGCAGGGCACTTGGCGGTCCAATCATCGGCTACTTAAGCTAGCTCTTGGGACGTGGAACGTCACCTCGCTGGGAAGGAAGGAGCTTGAGCTGGTACGTGAGGTGGAGAAGTTCCGGCTAGATATAGTTGGACTCACTTCGACGCACAGCAAGGGCTCTGGAACCTGTTCTCTTGAGAGGGGCTGGACTCTCTTCCACTCTGGCGTTGCAAGCAATGAGAGGCGAAGGGCTGGGGTGGCAATTCTTGTTGCCCCCCGACTCAAAGCCTGCAAGTTGGACTTTAACCCAGTAGACAAGATGGTAGCTCCCCTCCGCCTTCGGATTGGGGGACGGGTCCTGACTGTTGTTTGTGTTTACGCACCGAACAGCAGCTCAGAGTACCCACTCTTTTTGGATTCCCTTGAGGGAGTACTGGAGAGTGCTCCCTCGGGTGATTCCTTTGTTCTGCTGGGGGACTTCAACGCTCATGTTGGCAACGACAGTGAAACCGGAAGAGGCGTGATTGGGAAAAATGGCCACCCGGATCTGAACCCAAGTGGTGCTTTGTTATTGGACTTTTGTGCTCGTCACGGTCCATAACAAACACAATGTTCAAACATAAGGGTGTCCATATGTGCACTTGGCACCAGGACACCCTCGGACGCATTTCCATGATTGACTTTGTAGTTGTGTCATGGGATTTGCGGCCTCATGTTTTGGACACTCGGGTGAAGAGAGGGGCATAGCTTTCTACCGATCACCACCTGGTGGTGAGCTGGCTCCGATGGTGGGGGGGAGGATGCCGGACAGACCTGGCAGGCCCAAACGCATTGTGAGGGTCTGCTGGGAATGCCTAGCAGATTGTCCTGTCAGAGAGAGTTTCAATTCCGACCTCCGGAAGAACTTTGAACATGTCACGAGGGAGGTGCTGGACATTGAGTCTGAGTGGACAATGTTCCGTGCCTCTCTTGTCCAGGCGGCTGATTGGAGCTGTGGCCGCAAGGTGTTTGGTGCCTGTTGTGGCGGTATTCCTAGAACCCGCTGGTTGCCGATGTAGTTAAAAAGCTCCTCGGTGGCAAGGCCCCGGGGGGGTGTATGAGATCCGCCCGGACTTCCTTAAGGCTCTGGATACTGTGGGGCTGTCTTGGTTGACAAGACTCTGCAACATCGCGTGGACATCGGGGGCGGTACCTCTGGATTGGCAGACCGGGGTGGTGGTTCCTGTTTTTAAGAAGGGGAACCGGAGGGTGTGTTTTAACTATCGTGGATCACACTCCTCAGCCTTCCCGGTAAGGTCTATTCATGTGTACTGGAGAGGAGGCTACGCCGGATAGTCGAACCTCGGATCCAGGAGAAACAGTGTGGTTTTCGTCCTGGTCGTGGAACGGTAGACCAGCTCTATACTCTCAGCAGGGTCCTTGAGGGTGCATGGGAGTTTGCCCAACCAGTCTACATGTGCTTTGTGGACTTGGAGAAGGCATTCGACCAAGTCCTGTGGGGAGTGCTCAGAGAGTATGGGGTATCGGACTGTCTGATTGTGGCGGTCCGCTCCCTGTATGATCAGTGTCAGAGCTTGGTCCGCATTGCCAGCAGTAAGCCGGACCCGTTTCCAGTGAGGGTTGGTCTCCGCCAAGGCTGCCCTTTGTCACCGATTCTGTTCATAACTTGTATGGACAGAATTTCAAGGCACAGTCATGGCATTGAGGGGTTCCGGTTTGGTGCCTGCAGGATTAGGTAGAGACCTAATCCTTTTTGCAGATGATGTGGTCCTGATGGCTTCAACTGGCCAGGATATTCAGCTCTCATTGGATCGGTTCGCAGCTGAGTGTGAAGCGACTGGGATGAGAATCGGCGTCGGTGTCAGTAATGAGGATGCTGTATCGATCCCTTGTGGTGAAGAAAGAGCTGAGCTGGAAGGCAAAGCTCTCAATTTACCGGTCGATCTACGTTTCCGTCCTCACCTATGGTCATGAGCTTTGGGTTATGACCGAAAGGAAAAGATCACAGGTACAAGCGGCCAAAATGAGTTTCCTCCGCCGGGTGGCGGGTCTCTCCCTTAGAGATAAGGTGACAAGCTCTGTCATCCGTGAGGAACTCAGAGTAAAGCCGCTGCTCCTTCACATTGAGAGGAGCCAGATGAGGTGGTTCGGGCATCTGCTCCGGATGCCACCGGAACGCCTCCCTAGGGAGGTGTTTAGGGCAAGACCGACCGGCAGGAGGCCACGGGGAAGACCCAATAAACGTTGGGAAGACAATGTCTCCCAGCTGGCCTGGGAACGCCTCTGGATCCCCCAGGAAGAGCTGGACGACGTGGCTGGGGAAAGGGAAGTCTGGGCTTCTCTGCTTAGGCTGCTGCCCCCGCAACCCGACCTCGGAAAAGAAGAAAAAAATGGATGGATGGATGGATTAAGTATGACAGTTATACTGTCATATTGAGTAAAAAATTACTAACTTGTGTCTTTGCAAACCTTACAAAATATATTTTTTTCTAGTAAAACTCACAAAGATACATTTCTCCAGGCATAATTAGCCAATTTGCATGTGTGATTTAGGAGTTAAGTTTAAACAACTGTCATATTGAGTGTGACAGTATACTGTCATAGTGAGTAAAACCTAATTTTTGTATTTGCAAACCTTAAAAAAAACTGATTCTTGTAAAACTCACATAGATACAATATTACAGGCATTTTTAGACATATTACATGTTTGGTTTTGGAGTTATGTTTATACAACTTTTATATACAGTATGACAGTTATACTGTCATATTGAGTAAAAAAAACTAACTTGTGTCTTTGCAAACCTTACAAAAGAAAATGTATGTATTAAAACATACAAAGATACATTTATTCAGGCATTATTAGACAATTTGCATGTTAGGTTTAGGAGTTATGTTTGAATAAATTTGTATTGCTTTTTTCGCATTATCTCAGGATTCTAAGAACATTACTGTCATATTGAGTAAAAAAATACTTTTTGTGTTTGCAAGCCTTAAAAAAAGCATATGTTTCGAGTAAAACTCACAAGGATGCGTTTCAGGCATTATTAGCCATTTTTCAAGTGTGGTTTAGGAGTTATGTTCAAATAACTGTCATATTGAGTATGACAGTTATACTGTCATTATGAGTAAAACCTAATTTTTGTATTTATAAACCTTACCAAAACACCTGATTCCAGTAATCCTCACATAGATACAATATTACAGGCATTTAAGACATATTACATGTTTGATTTTGGAGTTATTATATAACTTTCATATTTAGTATGACAGTTATACTGTCGTATTGAGTAAAAAAAAAAAACGTGTGTCCCTGCAAACATTACAAAATATATTTTTTTAGTAAATCTCACAAAGATACATTTCTCCAGGCATACTTAGTCATTTTGAATGTGTGGTTTAGGAGTTATGTTCAATTAACTGTCATATTGAGTGTGACAGTATACTGTCAGTGAGTAAAACCTAATTTTTGTATTTGCAAACCTTACAAAAACAAATTGTTCTAGTAAAACTCACATAAAAACAACATTACAGGCATTTTTAAACGGATTCCATGTTTAGTTATGAAGTTATGTTTATATAACTTTCATATTTAGTATGACAGATATACTGTCATATTGAGTAAAAAAAACTAACTTGTGTCTTTGCAAACCTTACAAAATAAAATTGTTTCTAGTAAAACTCACAAATTCACGCATTATTAGAAGTTTTGCATGTTTGGTTTAGGAGTTATGTTTGAATACATTGGTATTACTTTTTTCGCATTATCTCAGGATTCTAAGAACATTACAGTCATATTGAGTAAAAAACAAATTTTTGTGTTTGCAAGCCATAAAAAAGCATATGTTTCGAGTAAAACTCACAAGGATGCATTATTTCAGGCATTAATAGCCATTTTTCAAGTGTGGTTTAGGAGTTATGTTAAAATAACTGTCATATTGAGTGTGACAGTTAAACTGTCATAGTGAGTAAAACCTAATTTTTGTATTTGCAATCCTTAAAAAAAACTGATTCTAATAAAACTCACAGATAAAATATTACAGGCATTTTTAGACATATTGCATGATTGGTTTTTGAGTTATGTTTATATAACTTTCATATACAGTATGACAGTTATACTCTCATATTGAGTAAAAAAAAACTAACTTGTTTCTTTGCAAACCTTACAAAAGAAAATTGTGGGGAGGCGGGGCCGGCGGACCGACAGCGAGGCGTGTCACGCCGGGACCGACTCCAAGATGGCGGCGAGGAGGCGTGGACGACGAGCGAGCAGCGAGGCAGGGCGCGCCGGCAGCGACGCCGCAATCGAGATGGACTGGTTGGAGAGCGACAAGCGAGGGAGAGGGATGGAGATGAGAAAAGGAGCCAGAGGGAAGCTGACGCAGAGCGAACGAGACAACGAGCACGCGAACGACGGCGACGCACACTGTGGGGTAGCTGGAGCGGAGGAGCGAGGAGATAGAGAGAGCGCCAGGGAGACGACGACATGCTGCTGGAAAGCAGGCGGAGAAGCGTGCAGGAAACGGCAAGTGCTGAAAAGCAATCCGCAACAGACTTTGTGTTATTGCAAAATAAAGAAAGTCTAAACCTGCAGCAAGATGTCGATGATTGGTGGTCCAATGAACCCGGAGGAGCGGGACCTCCACAATTTGGCGCCCAACCTGGCTGGACCACCGGAGGCGGGGGAGGAGGATCCCCTGTGGGCTCTCGTCAGCGCGCTGGCCGGCCTCGTGGCAAGCAGCCGAGCAAGTTGTCGGCTCCTGCAGGCGTTGGCGGACAAAACGGGGGGGGGGAGGGCGGCGAATGGCCCCCCGAAGGTGAAGAAATTGAAGGTGAAGAAGTTGAAGAAAAAGAAGAAAAAGAAAAAGTTGAAGAAAAAGAAAAAGTTGAAGAAAAAGACCAAGGCGGCAAAGGAAAAGATGAAGAAGAAGAAGAAATTGAAGAAGAAGAAGAAGAAGAAGAAGAAGTGGAAGAAGAAGGAAAAGACAAAGAGGAAGAACAAGAAGAACAACAAGAAGAAGCATGGGAGGAAAACCAGTCATATGCTCAACAAGGAAAATACAAGGAAAAAGAAGAAGACAAAGACAAAGACAAACAAGGTACATAAGAAGAAGGAAAAGATACAGAAGAAGAAGAAGAAAAGGACGCGGAAGAAGAAAAGGACACGGAAGAAGAAAAGGACGCGGAAGAAGAAAAGGACACAGAGGAGGAGAAAACCGGGGGCACAGGTGGTTGTGGCCGTCTTCGCTTCCCGCTCCCTCAGGAAGGGGGGGGGGGGGTAGGCTTAGCCGGTCGGACTCCCGGCTTGCGTCCGGCGATGGAGGACTGTGGGGAGGCGGGGCCGGCGGACCGACAGCGAGGCGTGTCCCGCCGGGACCGACTCCAAGATGGCGGCGAGGAGGCGTGGACGACGAGCGAGCAGCGAGGCGGGGCGCGCCGGCAGCGACGCCGCAATCGAGATGGACTGGTTGGAGAGCAACAAGCGAGGGAGAGAGACGGAGATGAGAAAAGGAGCCAGAGGGAAGCTCACGCGGAGCGAACGAGACAACGAGCACGCGAACGACGGCGACGCACACTGTGGGGAAGCTGGAGCGGAGGAGCGAGGAGATAGAGAGAGCGCCAGGGAGACGACGACGTGCTGCTGGAAAGCAGGCGGAGAAGCGAGCAGGAAACGGCAAGTGCTGAAAAGCAATCCGCAACAGACTTTGTGTTATTGCAAAATAAAGAAAGTCTAAACCTGCCGCAAGATGTCGATGATTGGTGGTCCAACGAACCCGGAGGAGCTAGACCTCCACAAAAATGTTTCTAGTAAAACTCAAAGACATATTTCTTAAAGCATTATTAGACATTTTACATGTTTGGTTTACGAGTTATGTTTCAATCCAATCCAATCCACTTTATATAGCACATTTACACAACAAGAATGTTTCCAAAGTGCTGCACAGCCATGTTAAAAACATTAAAAAGAAAATTTAAAACAATATTAAAAACGATATTAAAAACGATATTAAAAACGATATTATGCTACACCAATGACTGAACAAAAACAAAGAATAAATGAATAGAAAACCAATACAGAAACAATATAAAAAATAAATATGATTAAAAACTATTTTAAAGGGTAAAACCAATTAAAACAGTAAAATAGACATCAAAATGTATAAAAAACACAGAGGACAACAGAGGACAGAAGACCACACAAATCACGTAGTGTTAAAAGCCAAAGAATAAAAGTGGGTCTTAAGACGAGACTTAAAACACTCCACTGTGGAAGCAGTTTGAACATGGAGGGGCAGAGTGTTCCAGAGTTTAGGGCCGACCACAGAGAAGGCCCTGTCTCCCCTGGTTTTAAGTCTCGTCCTGGGCACCACGAGCTGGAGCTGGCTCTCGGACCTCAGAGCGCGTGCAGGAGTGTAAATTTGGATGAGGTCCGAGATATACTGAGGTGCCAGTCCATGTAAAGCTTTAAAAACAAAACAGCAAGGATTTAAAATCAATTCTAAAATGAACAGGGAGCCAGTGCAAACTCCGAAGAATTGGGGTTATATGCTCGCGTTTCCTGGCCCCTGTTAAAAGTCGTGCTGCCGCGTTCTGGACTAACTGCAACCTGGAGAGAGCTTTTTGGCTAATGCCAGCATAAAGTGCATTGCAGTAGTCCAGGCGACTTGAAATAAAAGCATGCACGACTTGTTCAAAAAGGTTAAAAGATAAAAATGGTTTTACCTTTGCTAAAAGACGAAGATGATAAAAACACGGTTTTAAAACACCATTGACTTGTTTGTCAAATTTAAAATCGCTGTCTATAGTGACGCCAAGGCTGGTGACTTTGGGACGCACATAATTTTGCAATGGTCCCAAGTCAGTTAGGGCCGGACCAAAAACTGAAATTTCCGTTTTTCCCCTCATTCATTATTAAAAAATTCTGGGCTAACCAAGCCTTGACATCACATAGACCGTTGAGAAGGGGTGTCAGGGGGCCGTGGCCTTTTGAAATTGGCATATAAATTTGGCAGTCATCTGCATAAAAGTGATAAGACACTCCATGTTCTTAAAAATCTCTCCAAGAGGGAGAATGTACAAGGAAAAACAGGATGGGGCCTAGAATGGATCCCTGGGGGACACCACAGTAAAGCGGAGCAGAAGAAGAGGTGGCGTCCCCCAGCCTGACAGAGAAGGACCTCTCTGACAGGTAGGATCTGAACCACTCTAATGCAGTCCCCCTGACACCCACACAGTCTCTCAGGCGTTCTAAAAGAATTGTGTGGTCGACTGTATCAAAGGCAGCTGTAAGATCTAAAAGCACTAAAATGGCAGAGCTACCAGAATCAGACATTAAAATCAAGTCATTAAAAACCTTTAAAAGTGCAGATTCAGTACTGTGCAAAGCTTTGTATCCAGACTGAAATGGATCTAAAGTGCTATTTTCATCTAAAAAAGGCTGCAGTTGTGCTAAAACACATTTCTCCAGAATTTTTGACACAAAAGGTAATTTGGAAATGGGCCGATAATTTGACAAACTTGTCGGATCTAGACCTGTTTTTTTAATCAAAGGCTCAACAACAGCTCTTTTACAAAAAGAGGGGACACAGCCAGAAATCAAGCTGCTGTTGATAATGTCCCTACCAGACAAGTCAATAGTGTCCCAGATTTCTTTAAAAAAGCGATGGGGGACTGGGTCTGTGGGACAGGACGAGGGTTTCAGTTTGTCGACTATTCCTGTAAGCTCAGGCATGGACACAGGCTCAAACTGACTAAACACAGCCAAGCACTGAGTGGCCACATTAAAACTCAATGGAGAGCGAGAAAGATTTGCCCGAATAGAAGCAACCTTATCGTTAAAAAAGGAGAGACATTTTTCACAAGTTTCACTTGTCATCTCCAGTAAAGTGGCTGGATTCGGATTAAGAACATAACTAATAGTATTAAAAAGAACACGTGGCTTGCTGATACTATTTAAAATTAAGTCTGACAGATATTTTGTTTTCTCAGCTTTAACCACACTTTGATAGTTCTGACAGTTTTCTTTTAAAATTGGATAAGAAACCTCCAAGTGATCCCCTTTCCACTTGCGCTCCGCCCTTCGCCACTCACGCCGAGCTGTGCGTGTGGTTTCATTGAGCCAAGGATCCTGTTTTGGCTTTGGACGTATAGCTCTGAGGGGCGCTATACTACCCAGAACCTCAGAACATATAGAAAGAAAAGAGCACATCAATTGTTCAGTGTCTGCAGAGTGTGATATACTCTGCATGGACACAGTGAATAAAGGGGAGAAGGTGGCTGCGGTGTCAGACCTAATAACACGGCCATGACGCACGGCAAGTGGTTTCACATCAGGGTCCAAACTTACATTAAACATAACAGGACTGTGATCAGAAAACACAGCATCACCAACAACGACATTGTCAACATTAAAACCAGAAGACAGTACTAGGTCTAGCGTATGCCCACGTTCATGTGTGGAACCAGATACAAACTATATAAAATTAAAAGAGTCAATGATGTAGTGGATTGTCCGAAGCTTAAGCAGGCAACAAAAGTAGTTTAGTACAACACATTTATTTACCCATTATCAGAAGTGCAGGTTGAATTGAGTTGTCCGTGCAAGCAGACACAATGTACTCCGGAGCACACAAGACACACACAAGCCAAAATCACTCTCGAGTCCCGGTCTTCTGCCATTTTTTATATGTCTCTTGTGCGTCACTGTTTTTATCTCATGCGTCATGATTGTTTTTGTAACACCCTTGGACTCCCCAATCATACCCAAACAACCAAAACATTCTGTAGACAGGTTGGCACGACTTAATATTCACTTTTGTCCCACACCCGGGGACACAGAAATCAAATGAGCATACATTCTTGACAGACATGAAATATAGGTCAAAGGTCAGAAATTCTACTACATACCCTCCTTCCAGGGTCCTAAGACCCTGGACCAAAACAATTTCTGACGTAGACCACTAACTTAAATCTCTACCACAGATAGAGGCAAAAACCTCAATGTTTTTATACGAGGCAAACATTCCGTCTATGACCCTCCTTCAGAGCGATCGCTGTTACCAGCCTGCAGTAAAACCATCTCACAGAACACAATTAGTGGCCTACCCTTTGATTTAGTAAAGGAATAACAAATACTTTGATCATGAACATAATTAGATGAATGTATATAGACTTATGACTGTAAGACATTTGCAAAAATATTTTTCCCGGCATTTGCAATGAATGTAGTTACCAATATTGTTAATTATCAATTGATTTTGAACACACAACTGAATTTCGTATGAGTCCATGTTCAATTAGTGCTCTTATAGATGGCTCGGTGGTGCCTCAGGCTGGTGGCCTGCCGACACCTCGTTGGGCTTTTGGCTGCCTTGGTGAAGAAAGAGATCCACTCAAACAGTCTGTCTCTGTCTCTTCTTGGGGTGTGGTTCAGTCCATTGGGCAGACTGTTTAATGGCATGTGCGCGCTGGCCGCTTTGGGGAAAATTGAGGTAGAGTTGGGGCTTTGGAGAAGGCTGGGGCAGAGTATGGGGCGTTTGGGCTTTGGTCCAGGCCCTCAGCTTGCTTCAAGGCCTCCTTGCCGCTTCGGCACTCCCGACACCTCCTTCCACAGCTACTGGAGTCCCGACGGACACATATTGGCTGGCAACCTTAGTCGTTCTCGTCATCGCTGGCAAGGTGTGGTCTCTCCTCTCGGTTCCTTCCAGTCAGGTATCGGGTGTTGGTCCTGGATTGGCTTTGACCATGCCCCTCTTAGCGAGTGCAAGGGAATCTGGGGTGGCTGCTTTCATCCTCAAATCTGCACAGAGGAACTAGCACACAAATTCTACATTTTGCAAACATACCATTTTGGTCTCATGGTCTTTCCGCCTTTCAAGGAATCTGCTGGTCCTGGGACTGAGGATAATAGCCTGCTTCCTTAAGATGGGTGCCGTTGTTTGACCTACTCTTTTTGGGGAAACCATGTCGGGATATTAGATAATTCACAAAACATTTAATTACTGAATTGGCATCCTCCTTTGAGGTTGGTGGTTGCTTCTGCCACCTACTGTAATTGTCAATCTAAATCATTACGTACCTTTATCCTTATTGATCATATCCATTAAATAAAACCTCAACACGCTCAAACTTGACCCAATCCAAACTCACCTCCCCCCTCTGTCCCTCTCACAGGGACAGTGTTAGTCGTAGTAATAGTAATAGTAGTAGTAGTTTCAGAAACATCCAAGAAAAAGAAAGGCAGCTGATAGTCAAGCGCAGCAAGAACAGAGGCGGAGGACAGGTCATGTTTGAGGCCAATGTTTGCTTTTGCAATAGTACTTTGATATTTTACAACACCTAGTGAATTATTGTGGCCACAATAATTCACTAAATAGTTGTATTTAATTTAGTCTATATATGATGGGACAATGCACAGAAACATTAAGTTCAGAAACAGATATGTTCTGTACCAGATTATATCTAAATAGCTACTTTCCATCTGCAGTCCCTGGCTACCTAAATTAAAGGGATCCAAAAATCAAGCAATACAATTACACTAATTAATCATAATAAATATATACATTCATAATAATCAATAATTAATCAAAAAATAATCATACTGTAGCATGTAATCAAATTAAGAAAAGTCATAAAATGCCCCTTCATGGACACATTCTTAATATACAATACAACCACACCTTATTTACTTAATCACACAAAGATAATACATGCTCTTTTCACATCTGTCATCATTCGTAAAAACAACCAAGATTTTAACAGCCATACCTCACAATTTACAACAAAATTGCTCTCATGGATAAATATAATACACATTAAGTTGATTTGTCAACATGATGCCCCTCTTAGCGACCGTGTGAGCAGCCTTGATTGCCACTTTTTAACTTCAAATGTTCTATTCCTTTGGATATAACGGGGAGAAGGCTAATTGGTCTATACTTGTTGATGTCTTGTTTATTTCCTGCTTTATGGATTGAAATGATAGTGGCAGCTTTCAACGTGGTATGGAAAGTGTTTTCTGTTATTGATCAAATGTTGTTATAGGAGCAATAAGACTATCCTTGTACATTTTTAGGAAGAAAATGTCCAGATCGTATATATCTCTAGATCGTGATTCTGTTTATCTTTGTTTCATTTGTTAATTCTTATCTTAGTCCATCCTGAATAAATGACACTTCTTTGCACTGATTTTGAGGGACTTTTTATTCAGGGTTTGTACAGACTGGATGAAATGTTCATTAAAATGATTACTTATGTCCAGACTGTCTGCGATAGTAGCGCCATTGATATTTAATGTTATAGTGTTGCTTGTACATGGTTTTCCATAACTGTCTAATGTTCCCTTTTGCAGCTTTGATTAATTCTAAGTGAAAGTCAGCCTTAGACTTCCGCATAAGCATTGTAACTTTGTTCCTCAAAATTTTTATAATCATACGATCTGTATTTAGACCTGTTATAATTGCTCATATGAGAGCTGAGTCCCCATTTCTCATTAGAATCCAAATTGTTTTATTAATCCAAGGTATTTTTCATTTTAGCACTCTTCTTTCTGGTTTTTGTATTAGTGTATTTACAGATATGTTCTCTTTGATTTTTGTCATCCAAATGTAATTCTAGTAGGGCTGCTTATCATTTGTATCATGTAAAAGCCGTTTATAATATCCTTAAGTTTCTTTCTACGCGTCTTATTTAACCAGTCCAGATTAACGTCCCCCATGACGTTACTTCTTTCATACTATGCTGTTTGAGGATGTCTGAAAATGAATCGAGAAAGATGTCTTTAGCTGTGGTCGGTCGGTATACTACAATTACCTTGAAATACATTTCTGAGGAAAATGTAATTTTAATTTCAACATACTCAAAATGATCTACTTTTAATGTTTTCCCTTTCATAAATCATAATTCCTCCCCCCTTTGTCACTCGATCTGTTTTTTCTGTAATGTTGTACCCCGGGACATTAATTAGAACAAAAGGTGTTGTGGGTTTAAACCATGTCTCCGATAGACAAGGTAACCCAGATTAGAGTCTGACAGTAACTGCTGGATTTGTTCAGTATGTTTCTTGTTGTAGAAAGTTTAATGATGCAGACACGTTTGTTACTGAATACTTTCTACAGACTTCTGTCTCTCTGCGACTTTGTGTATGCAATAAGCAACTACAATTATTTGATATGCTTAAATTTGTTATTTTAGCTCAGCTGTTGTGTAGCTGCTAGCTCCTTGTAGCCTACAGCAGGAGTGTCCAAATTGCAGCCCATAGCTATGTTTTTAACAGACAACCGAAATAATTGAAATGTGGTATTTGCGTATCGGTCCAATCAGCGGCAGCTACGCGCTGTTTTAATCATTCGACCTAAATCTTTAGTTTCGTAGGCAGGACAGAGGACAAAGGAACAATGTGGGACAGCAATTGTCCATCTTATACCATGCTAATTGTTGTAAGGATAGTTCACATGAGCGGCCATACCTTGAGTCCCACCATATATAAGAGTCAAAAGGCTCCTATTATGAGTCGTCTAATTGGTGATCATACACTTTGGCGGTTTGGGTGGCAGGGCACACGGACGCACCTCAGTCAGCCAGTGCTAGGACAGTTGGAGCAGTCCCCGTCCTCCATTCGTTCCTGGGAGGCGTCCCCAGTAGTTGTCAGCTGATGTCGTGCTGTCAGGCAACATCAGGAAGTTCCTTCTGTGCGGTTTTGAATTGTCAGGGCACAGTTCGTAAGCAGGTCATTACAAGGTGTGTGCAGGTTGACCACAAAGGAATGCTTCAAAGATTGTGTTGAACATTGTCCGTTGACACTTATGTCCAGCAGGGGTCTGTTTGTATCCTGCTGTTCGTTCTGCTGTGGGCGTCCTCTGTCACACCTGTATTTTTTGTGAGCATGTTCTGGCTACAACTTTGGAGCTTGTCTTGTTCAGAGAAGTTGGCAGTCCCCCGGCTGCATAACAGTTTCCACCCTAGCTTGACCTAGGACAACCGCGACTACCACCCAAGTCCGTCTGTCTGGTTTTACGTTTTGTTGAGGTTTTTTCCCTCCAGAATTTGGAACTCAAAACATGTACACCCATTGTTATCATATCCTTTCGGTTAGTTCAATTTTGCATATCACGTTTTAAAATCACAGTCTTAACTATCCCATTAAATGTTAATCAATAACCCTAATTCAAAGATTATACGTACTACTTCATGTGTATTTAAGTACCCTTTTAATTCACTTAAAGATTATCTATAAGTTAATTTAAACTATCATTTGTCTATCAGTAGGTTCGAGCAAGCTGTCATGCTTGCACTCTGACCTCCCGCTGTGCGTGATATTCTCCAAAACAAAAGAATGTTTTTATTCACGTTTCTCCTTATCTTTCAGCTAAATCTTTTCATCTTTTAACTTTTAACGTCCGCACTGTGTTCATTTTTATTGTCTGCATTTTAATTTTGCTTTTATTTTCTTTCATTTCACTTTGTTGTCTGTGAAGCATTTTGAGTCTGCCCCACCTTGCCTTGCCTTTCTCCGTCTGGTTATCCAACCTAGTCACAACAAACACACAAGGCCATGCTCTAAGCGCCAGGCCGAATCACACTTCTCTTTTTAACACTTTACATATCAGCTCTTATTCTAATTATTAATGTAGGCTGTTATTTGTAATTATTATTCAACACTATTCACAGCAAACTGTTGTAAAGTTATAGTTATTCGCATTATACTCTCAAAATCTATAGCTAACTGAAAGCTGTTGAGATTTGGTTTGCCTCCTTCATTTATTCTGTTATGCCATTATCTTCTTTTAGCTCACCATCCAGATGTATGGTGTACTGCAATGTCTAAATAAAATAAATTACTCCAAACTAAAAATGTCAGACTACACTTTTAAAGTTACCCAACTTAAACTTACCCTTATTAAATTAATTTCCAACCTCACCTCCACCACAGCAGACATCTTCCTCAATCCTATCCCAATACTCCCATAAATTAGAAAGGTGTTTCACAATAGTGGTTAAGTAGTTATTTTAAGTAATAGATCTCAATATGGGGAAATTGATAAGACTAAATTTGCCCTAGTGTGTGACTGTTGTATGTCTATCTATCTGTGTTGGCCCTGTGATGAGGTGGCGACCTGTCCAGGGTGCAAAGTCAAATTGTGAAACAAAAATTAAAGTTGAATCAAGTGGAAATTGACAGAGTATATGAACTACATTCCTGAGAATAATAATTGATCATTATGTTGGAAGCCGCATATTGAACATATTAAAGAAAAATATCCAAATCCATTGTTATTCGGTATAAAGTAAAACATGCTGAATAAGAAATGTCTGCATATGTTGTGTCATTCATTTATTTTTTTCCATATGTAACATTGTTTTGAAGTTTGGGGAAATGTTTATAG